>NC_134828.1:46101855-46194613 GCF_004210375.1 Tachypleus tridentatus | reverse complement strand
CCAACCCGGCCCGCCAAGCCATTTAGTGTGGCCCTAGTTGTTGTAATCTAACCATGTGGCCTGATCTGTAATCCAACGCAAATGGAATATTTTAAAGCATCAATCCTACAGGATTCCCAGGCTTCGACTCGACAAACTTCTAAAATTATCTTTGCTAGAGAGGAGCAGGCCGAATTCGATTGGTCGGCCTCCTTAGGGCATGAATAGGTGACGTGCACTAGCACTATTGTCTACGACTCAACGTCATGTCCTGAACCTCGCCTTCGCCCGCTGGCGACAATTTTCCCTAACCTCTGCTGTCCGTCATTCATTATTGGTGAAAATTTTGTTACCTTTTACAGTTACTACAAGAGATTGAAGGTAAATTGATTATTATTTAGCATCTTGTTGTGACTTTACTGAATTTATTAAAATTTTTGCTTTCAGATGCATCTGATTCTATGTACAGTGTGACCTTGTTATTCGCGGGGTTACGTTCTTTACCCTTCCGCGAATAGCGAAAACCGCGAATATTGGACGCAGTTTTAAAACGTATATGTATGCGATTATATACTATATGAAATGCTTCCCAAACACTAATGATACTTATACTCATTGATGCAGTAATAATGTAGCAATATTGCATACTGTTATGTATTTCACTAAATTGTACCGTGCGTTACCGGGCTGTGCTTTGCCGTTTGCGTTGTTGGGAAGCTGAGGCAGTCAGCCAATAGCAGTCCAATCTTGTTTGGTGAAGACGACAATTGATAAAACGGCTTGATTGAGTAAATACAACAGAAATCTCCTCGAAAAGCCCTTTCAGTCTCTGTGACCTACAAAACGCAGTTCGCGCATAACCCGCGAATATGCGGGGCCGCGAATGGCGAACCGCGAATAGGCGAGGTCACACTGTATTTTGCTATTCTCAATTAATTTAAGTACCGGAAGGCTATGATCGATGCCAATTTAGAAACATGTGTTTCTGTCCATAAGAGGTTCCATGTGTAAATAAATTCTATGTTTTTCTACTTTGCTATTTTCGTGAGAATAATTTTTGTTTTGATTTCAGGGCTAGTAAAATGTCAGCAGTTAAGAAACGAAAAAATTGATGATGAGGGAAGGTTATTCAACAGTGAATGGTGCACAAAATATCTTGTTGTCCCACATAATCAAGGTGTTGTCTGCCTCGTCTGTCAAACTACAATTGCAGTCATGAAAGAGTACAATATTAAGCGACATTACGCAACTAAGCACTCCTCCCAGTTTGATGAAATTGTTGGTCAGGCACGAAAGGACAAAATTGAACATTTAAAACATCCATTGAAAAGCAACAAGGTGTTTTTACCACTTTCAAGAAAAATTCAGAACTGGTGACAAAACTGAGTTTTAAGCTTTGTGAATATATGGCAGAAAAGGGAAAGCCTTTCAGTGATGGAGAATTTATTAAAATTTGTTTAACAATATTCACAGAATATGCATGTCCAGAGAAAAAATATTTGGTGGAGCAAACTAGCCTTTCCGCTTTACTGTCTCACGCAGGACAAAAGATCTTTCAGAGGACATCAAAGAAACTTTGAAAGAGAGATTGAATTCGTGTGAAGCTTTCAGTCTGGCTTTGATGAAAGCACTGATATCAATGACACATCCCAACTTGTCATTTTCATCAGAGCTGTTACTGCAGGCTTTGATGTTTTCGAAGAGTTTTTAGATATGGCAAGCCTTTCCTCCACAACCACAGGACAGGATATTTGTGAACAAGTGCTTAAGGTTGTAGAAAAGTTTGAACTGAATCCTTATAAATTATGTGGTGTTACAACAGATGGTGCTCCTTCCATGACAGGTAGGACAAATGGATTCACCAAGAAATTTCTAACTGCAATTGGAGCACAAGACGTAGTTGTAAGCCATTGCATTATTCACCAAGAGAGCTTGTGCACCAAAGTTCTGGATTTTGCAGAAGTCATGAAAAATGTCGTCCAATGCGTAAATTATATTCGAACACGAGGATTAAATCATCGACAATTTAAAACTTTTAGATGAGCTGGACAGTGAGTATTCAGATGTTTTGTACTTCTCTGCTGTACGTTGGCTTAGTAGAGCTGCTACTTTGAAGAGATTCTGGAATCTGCGAGAGGAGATTAAGTTCTTCATGGAGAGCAAACGTCAGAATGTGGACTTCTTGAGCAATGAGAACTGGCTGAATGACTTAGCATTCCTCACAGACATTACACAGCATCTGTATGATTTAAACTTAAAACTACAAGGGAAAAGTCAACTTGTGAATAAGTTGTTTGAGCATATTTGTGCTTTGAGAAGAAATTGGAACTTTTCCAGGTTCAGTTGAGAAGAGCCATATTGACCCATTTTACATGTCTTGCAACCAGGAAACTGGAATTTCTAATCTGGATTGCACCAAATATGGAACCAGTGTACAAAGCTGCGTGATGAGTTTGCAAACAGATTTCCAGATTTCAGACAAACTGAAATTAGATTGAAATTGTTCGCTCAACCTTTTGATTTGGCAGTGGAAGACAGTCCTGATGATTGCCAAATGGAACTCATTGAACTGCAGGCTGACATGGACACTAAAAGGAAATTCTCTGAAAACAGTTTGCTAGACTTTTTACAAACTCTGTGTACGTGAAAAGTTTCCCAATTTGTCCCGTCATGCACAAAGAATTGCCTCCCTTTTGGTAGGTAGCACATACTGCTGTGAGCAATTTTTCTCCAAAATGAAGCTCATCAAAACCAAATGTAGAAGTCAGCTGACTGATGAACATTTGACCAGTCAGTTAAGAGTGGCAACCACTTCTGTCAAAGCTGATATTGACAAGCTCTGCAAGGACTCTAAATTTCAAGTGTCGCACTAAAATGATCACTCATGCAAAAATATAAAATATTATTGCTTGCATTTTGAGATTTTTTTTAATTTATTGTGCATGTACACGAATAAGCTTGTTTTTTAAGTGGCCCCGCTTGATTGATGAAGTTGGTTATATGGCCCACCGACGAAAAATGTTGCACACCCTGTCTTACACTGTTAAATTAGGGACGGCTAGCACAGATAGCCCTAGAGTAGCTTTGTGCGAAATTCAAAACAAACAAAACAAAAAACAAACCACATGAAACGGTATGGTTGTGAACCAATTTGTAGTTGTCAGTTACAACTTTCAGCAGTGTTGATATGTTTTTGCGAAAGGTCCGTACTTAACTGAACACAACTATCTATGTAGAATTATTACAAGAAATGATAACATATATAAAACAAAACACATAGGAAAATATCATAAGAAATTTGACGAGAACGTGGATTATGGATTTTCTCACTTATTTTATGCAATAATGTACAGTTTTTTTTATAAAATTAGTTTTAGGTTTATTTTAAAAGGTATTGATAACTTCTTCAACGGTATAAAACCTGACCCTACAGTTATGTGTTGTTCTGACTTTCAGTTCCCAGAACTGAGATCTACGCATTAGTCGGACATCCGGGAAAGTTACCTTGTAATATTACGCCGGAATCGTACACGGACGTGGTTTCGCTTATTCTTTGGTACAACAACAAATCGCCTTCTCCAATATATAGCCTAGACGCCAGAAGCGGGAGCGTACATTATGGTAGACATTGGAGAAGTGACGACTTAGCGTCGAGAGCGTATTTCGAGATGAACTTTGACCCCGCCTATCTTAAACTGGATCCAGTGATAGAGGAAGACGAAGGGATATTCATGTGTCGTGTGGACTTCTACAAAGCAAGAACACGGAATCACGAAATCGGAGTGAACTTAATAGGTGGGTTTTAGATTTAAAAATATAATTATATAAATGGAAAATAAGTTTGACACATTTACGCATGAATAACAAAATAAATATCTGATGTCACATATTCTGGACAAAGGTAATTAAGACTCGCATACTTTGATATTAACAATTGATGCTACTGTTACAAAAGTACCAATGCAGTAATTTTAAATGTGAAAAGCGCTATGACTTTAGGGCCCCGGCATGGCCAGGTGGGTTAAGGCGTTCGACTCGTAATCCGAGGGTTGTGGGTTCAAATTCCGGTCGCATCAAACATGCTCGCCCTTTCTGCCGTGGGGGCGTTAAAATGTGACGGTTCATCTCACTATTCGTTAGTAAAAGAGTAGCCCAAGGGTTTGCAGTGGGTGGTGAATACTAGTTGCCTTCCCTCTATTCTTACACTGCTAAAGTAGAGACGGCTAGCACAGATAGCCCTCGAGTATCTTTGTGCGAAGTTCAAAATCAAAATAAAACAAACAAAGAGAGTGTGTCACATATTAACTGCGACACGTTCAGTCGTTGTTAAGGCCCACCGCTAATACAGCGGTAAGTCTACGGATTTACAACGCTAAAATCAGGGTTTCGATTCCCATCGGTGGGCTCAGCAGATATTACGGTGTGGCTTTGCTAGAAGAAAACACACACACACTCGTTGTTTAGTGCAAAGCTACATCACTGGATGTCTGGACTGTACCCACCACAAGTATACAGATTTCTCCACTAGGAGGCGTATTGAACATTTTTCATTATTCTTAATGTTAATGTCATTATCAAAATATTTGAATTCCTTTTGTTTAGTTTGATTTTAATTAATAAATATATAAAGGACACGAACATCCGTTTTTATAATTTAAATTACATATATGCGTAATATTTTGACCAGTTATATTTCACTGCGTTTCCTATAAAATTGGTGATTATACTGTAAGTTTGCATCTTTCCCTTCTTTCCTGGCCCTGCATGGCCAAGTGTGTTAAGGCGTTCGACTCGTAATCCGAGGGTCACGGGTTCGAATCCCTGTCGCATCAAACACGCTCGCCGTTTCAGCCGTGGGGGCGTTATAATATGACCGTCAATCCCACTATTCGTTAGTAAAAGAGTAGCCCAAGGGTTTGCAGTGGGTGGTGAATACTAGTTGCCTTCCCTCTATTCTCACACTGCTAAAGTAGAGACGGCTAGCGCAGATAGCCCTCGAGTAGCTTTGCGCGAAATTCAGAACAAACAAACAAATCCTTCTTTTTTATTTCTAATTCATAATAAACGTTTGCAATGAAATTGTGATATAAAATTCATATACAAATTAGTTTCTGTATTTTTATTAGTTTTAATATTCAGTAAGTCCTAAAATTTCAAAGTTATTTGCGCCGTGTTTACCACAGGGAAAAAAATCGTGATTTGTAGCTGTATAAGACTCCAAACTTAGCACTAAACCACTGGTAAGGGCATGAAATGGACATCATTAGTGTCACGTCAATAGACAATGCGTTACATCAATACGTATTACCTATCGGGAAATATTCTTTGATGTTTTGCTTAAAAGTCTTCCTGACCTCTCTTCGTGAGGAGGTCAAAGGTCGCAAACTTGATAAGTTGTAATTTACTGTATGAAGGAAGTTAACTTTTTTCGTTTTCTTGGCGACTGCATAGGGTTTACGTGTCGTAAAACGTATCACTTTATTAGAATCTAAAGACATGCCCAAGCAATATCTTGTTTTAGAAGATATATATGGCTCCCTGTTTATCGCAAATAAATGTTTACCTTTAAAACCTTTGGGACAGTTGTTGATGTTAGTGGTAACAAATTATAACTAGAATACACAATTTCATTATACCTCCATTTTGTATTGGTTCAACTGTTACTACAACAAACTTATTTTAATATGTAAAAAATATCAGTTATGAAATATGATATAACAGTCATAATAAATCTTCATTTATGTGATCCCCCAGTAACACAGCGGTATGTCTGCCCACTTCTACCACTAGAAATCGGGTTTCGATACCCTTGGTGGGCATAGCACGGATGGCCCATTGTGTAACTTTGTGCTTAATTCTAAAACAAACTGCTCGGCATAGCCAGGTGGTTAAGACACACGACTCGCAATACGATGGTCGCAAGCTCGAATCCCGTCGCACTAAACATGCTTGCATTTTCAACTGTAGGGGCGTTATAATGTCTCATTCAATCCCACTATTCCTTGGTAAAGAGTAGCCCAAGTGTTGGCGGTGGGTGGTGACGACTTACTGCATTCCCTCTAGTCTTACACTGCTAAATTTGGGACGGCTAGCACAGAAAAAAACAATAAATTACCAACATGGCAAATTCGTAGCAGTTACACTGTTGAACTCATTTTTTATTAACAGTTTTGATGCGTTTCGAAATTAGAACCCACGTCATTTACAATAAAATTTATTATTTCTTATATGGACTCCCAAACATCTAGTTTGCGAAAAGTTAGCTTGTGTTGGAAAGCCATAAAAACGTTATATCAAATAAGTCGAGATTCATGATACCACTTGGGGCATCCATTAAAATCGAAACAGGGTAGTGTATCAAGCTGAAAAATAAACAGAAAATCAAAGAACACATTTTTTTTTCAGTATCAAAAGCAGTGAAATGGTCAGATGCAGAAAGAAATGTCAGCTCGGATTTGGGAGCTTATAAGAAAATAATATCCATATATGTCATATATATCAGGTTTTGGATATTTTATGTAAAACAATAAGTATGTATGTGTTTTAAACTTCACAAAGCTACTCGAGAGCCATCTGTGCTACATGTTTCTAATTTAGCAGTGTAAGACTAGAGGGAAGGCAGCTAGTCATCAGCACCCACCGCCAACTCTTGGGCTTCTTTTTACCAGCGAATAGTGGGATTGACCATCACATTATAACGCCCCCATGGCTAGGAGGGCGAGCATGTATGGCGCGACCGGGATGCGAACCCGCGACCCTCAGATTATGAGTCGCACGCCAGTCGTTATTTAAACACAGTATATAGAATTAAACAGTTTTGTTACAAAGTAACGAAGACTCGTTTCAGCAGAAGAAGACAAAAGTCAGAAGAATTATAATATTACGCCTTATGCGGTATCCCACCATTCTTAGATTACTTATTGAAAAGTATTCCAAGGAAGATAAGTCTTGGGACTTTAAAGTTTTATACAAAACAACCAACATCACACGTGGGCTGGTTCCTCACGTGCAGAACTGTGAAACACAAGATTCAGGCACTTAACCCTCTGATTATGCTTGAAGATTTAGATATAAGTGTGTCATGAAAGTCACAGTTAACCCTTCGCCTTATTCAAAACTCAATTAAACACTTGAGGTATTGGGTACTGCTGATTGTCTGACGTCACTGTGGTCAGTAGTTTAAAATAAGGAATGGCTAGGACTCAGACCTAGGTCTCTGTCCTAGCGTTTGGCTTAAGAGTTAGATAGGTTTCAGGTTAACAATTAAAAATATACTGAAAACGTTACGTATTTAAGTTTGTAACGTTCTGACATTTATAGCGGGAACATACTGTTTCATATCGCACTTTAATATTCCTTTATGGAAACGCAGGGAACCGAGAAACTGGTAAGTGAAAAAGAACACTGGACGAGATGTCTGCCACTTAATTAAAGTTTTGCGTAATGTTTCGTTCCGATACAATTTATCAAAACAAAAAAACAATAGCTTTTTCCTAACACAGTAAATACACTTAAAAATTTAAATAAAACTCAATCGTAGAGTTTCTGTAACATCTCTCTGAAGAACCTCGAATTTTAAAAAATACCAAACCAAAATAAACTGGAGTGTATTAGATTTAATTAAAAAATAACAACATTGTAATCGTAGATGCTTCATTACTAACAACGCCATTTTGGTTGAATGCGTACAATTTTGTTTGTTTCTGTGTTTTTTTAAATTTCGCACAAAGCTACTCGAGGGCTATCTGTGCTAGCCATCCCTAATTTAGCAGTGTAAGACTAGAGGGAAGGCAGCTAGTCATCACCACCCACCGCCAACTTTTAGGCTAATCTTTTACCAACGAATAGTGGGATTGGCCGTCACATTATAACTAACCTTACCACTGAAAGGGCGAGCATGTTTGGTGCGACGAGGATTCGAACCCGCGACCCACGGATTACGAGTCGGACGCCTTTACACACGCGGCCATGTTAGGCCTCGCGAACAATTTTAATTGATTGAAACATCATTTCAAACGTTTATTGTTTATCAACTTACCATCAAGGGAAAATAGTAATTATTTAAAAACTATTCTTTGCAACAGAACTCATTGTTGGTTTATTAAAGACCTCCAAACCTGTTTTAAACACGTAACATTAATACATAATTATACTAAAATGCATTAGCTCTTCACCAAATCATTTCACTTGTCGGTAACTAAGACGTTATATTTTCCGAGAATAAGTCTTTTGTTTTTATCGAAATACTCCAGTGGTTTCAAACAGCGACACAACAGACATGTTACACATACACTTTACAACGATTATCATAAGTGTAATAGAATCATACATATAAATAAATTCATATGATTACTTTTGAGAAGGTATGGCCAAGCGTGTTAAGGCGTGCGACTCGTAATCTGAGGGTCGCCGGTTCGAATGCCGCTCGCACCAAAGAGGCTCGCCCTTTCAGCCGTGGGGGCGTTATAATATGACGGTCAATCCCACTATTCGTTGGAAAAAGAGTAGCCCAAGAGTTGGCTAAATTAGGGACGGCTAGCACAGATAGCCCTCGAGTAGTTTTGTGCGAAATTCAAAAAACAAACAAACTTTTGAGAAAAAAACAGTTGGGTTATTATCAATGCATTGCTAAAATTTGGGTTTCGATACCCGTGTTGGGCAGAGCACAGATAGCCCATTGTGTAGCTTTGCGCTTAATTCCAAACAAACAAACAAACAAAACAATCAATACATCTCATCTAAGCTATCTCATCTGCACTTCAGACGCATAACCAAATAATTTTATGAACTTAGCTAATGTTTGAAATTAAGTCTTGCAAAAATCGAGATAAATTTATATTTAAGTTTAAATACCAGCGACGTAAGACGAGATTACGTAAATACAGATTAAAAACTACTAGAAAGTATGAATCGTTTTTGCAAATGTATGATGTAAATTCACCCCTTTGTTGTTCACGGTTTTATGTATATTCAATAGTTACATTAACAAATATTATTAGGGAATACTTCTCCCTTTGCTTACCCCCGTTGCTAGTGACATTTATCTTCCTGTTTAACTTCATTGCTAGGGACATTTCCTACACTGAATATACCCCGTTACGAAGGACATTTCCCCACTGCTTACCCCAGTTGCCAAGGGCATTAAACCCACTGCTTACCCGTTGCTAGGGACATTTCCCGCATTGCTTACAACCGTTACTAGGGACATTTCCGACACTGCTTATCCTCGTTGGTAGGGACATTCTTCCCTTTGGTTACACCCTTAAATAAAGATTTTTCCCCTCCTTTACCCCGTTGCAAGGAAGATTTCCCTACTGTTTACCTCCGTTGTTAGGGACATTTACCCCATTGAATACATCACGTTGCTAGGGACATTTACCCCACTGAATACATCACGTTGCTAGGGACATTTCCCCCACTGCTTTCCACACGTTGCTAAGGACATTTCCACTATTGCTTACCTCTTGTTGCTACGGACATTTCCATCTGAAAACAACTCGTTGATAGGTAAATTTCCCCCACTGCATTCCCTCTTTGCTAGGGACATTTCCCCCACTGCATTCCCTCTTTGCTAGGGACATTTCCCCCCCCCTTCTTACTTCCGTTGCTAGGGACATTTCTCTTACTGCTACCACCCGTTTCTAGGAACACTTCCCTTATTAACTACCCCCGTTTGTAAAGAAATTTAGCTCACTGTTTACCTCTGTTGCTAGGGACATTTTCCCACTGCTTACCCCTGTTGCCAAATGCATTAAACCCAATGACCCTGTTCTTAGGGTCATTTTCCGTAATGGTTTTCCCCGTTGTTAGGGACATTTCCCCCACTGCTTACCCCCGTTGCTAGGGACATTAACTCACTGTTTAACACAGATGCTAGGGACATTTCGACACTGCTTAACCCTTTGCTGAGGACATTTCCAACTTTGCTTACCACCAGTTGCTAGAAACATTCCCCCACTGTTTACCCCCATTGCTAGGGACATTTTTCCCACTTCTTTCCCTTCGTTGCGAAGGAAATTTCCCCCACTGCTTAACCCTGATGCTAGGGTCATTTCCCTGCTGCTTACCCCTGTTGCTAAGGTCATTAACCCATTTCTTAACACCGTTGCTAAGGATATTTCGGACACTACTTGCCCCTGTTGCTAATGACATATCCGACACTCCTTACACCCCATTACTAGGGACATTTTCCTTACTGATAACCACCCTTTGCTAGGAACACTTCACCCTTTGTTTACTCCCGTTTCTAGGGACATTTACCTTACTGTTTAGCTTCAATGCTTGGAACATTACCCCCTTTTAATACACCCCGTTGCTAAAAACATTTCCCCACTGCTTACCCAATGTCCAAGGTCATTAAACCCACTGCTTACATTGTTGCTAGGGGCATTTCGGACACTGCTTAACAACGTTCTAAGGAACATTTCGGACACTGCTTACCCCCTTTCCTAAAGCCATTACCAACACTGCTTACCCCCGTTGTTAGAGGCATTTCCCCCATTGCCTATAGGTGTTGCTAGGGGCATTTCGGACACTGCTTACCCCGTTGCTAGGACATTTCCCCCACTGCTTACACCCGTTGCAAGGGACATTTCCCTTACTGGTTACCACCCGTTGCTAGGGAAACTTCCCCACTGTTTACCCCGTTGCTTATGACATTTCCCCAATGTTTATCACCGTTGCTAGGGACATTTCAGACACTGCTTATCCCTATGCTAGGAACATTTCCCCTACTGTTTACCCCTATTGCTAGGGACATTCCCCCACTGCTCACTCCGTTGCTAGGGATATTTACCCCACTTTTTGACCTCGTTGCTAGGGACCTTTTCCCCACTCATTACTTCCATTGCTAGGGACATTTACTTTTTAGTTCTAATAATGAATCATTAAAACACAATAGTTTGAAGATCACGATAACTTAACACGTTTAATGATTTACCAGCAAGTTGGAATATACCTAAGCCTAAAGCAAGGTTGCTACTGCAGCCTGTGTTTTTCAACTCTTCTGCAAAAAACACATTTTCTGGGACTTTGAGAAAAATATTATTATTTTTTTTTATCTAATGGGGGTATTTCGCTGTTATACATGATAACTTGTATAACTACCTCTTTTTATAGGGCATTCGCCTCTGGCAAAAAAGGTTCAGAGCAGAGCAGGTATACGATACATTAAGCCTTATTTTTTGACTGTTAAGAAAGTTGGAAAGTCATTTCTGAGGTAAAGTTATTATATTAAATTAGAACAAATTTTAAACGTTAATTGGAAGAGATGTTTTTAAACAATGAGATACGGT
The DNA here is from genome assembly GCF_004210375.1 of Tachypleus tridentatus. Taxonomy (NCBI): domain Eukaryota; kingdom Metazoa; phylum Arthropoda; class Merostomata; order Xiphosura; family Limulidae; genus Tachypleus; species Tachypleus tridentatus. The sequence goes on along the minus strand of NC_134828.1, from coordinate 46,183,340 downwards.
GCTTAAAAGTACAACCTACTTTACTCTCTTTCCAAATCTGAAGATATTGATAAATTTTCTGCCGAAATTCTCTGCCATGATTCTTTTCTAAATTTATTTAAATAAAACTTGTCCCTTAGCGACAAGTGAGTTCTGCTTTTGACGTAATTACGTATAGGCGGTGTTTCTATTGGACACTGTTACAAATCAACGTTGTTTTATATTAGGTAATGATTGTTTCTACTGCGATCTAAATTAATTTTGAAATACAAAAAAAAGGAAGTTTGATATAAAAATAATAAAATTTAGGAACCTTTATTGCCACCCAATGTTTCAAGCATAAACCCTTTCTTTCAAGTTATTTCTGTTAAATATACACGATTCGAATATCACTAAAATATAACAAGTAGATAATTTTTTTTTAATATCGCGCAAAGCTACTCGACGGCTATATGCGCTAGCCGTTGCTATTTTTCAAGTCTTCAACCTTCAGAAAAGTATGAAATGTAATTCATTTAAACTTCTATCGAGTGTTTTTTAATCAGAAATAATATATTTTGTTGTTTGTATTTTAAAACAGCAGATAACGCTACTAAAGTTTTATTGTAACCACCTTTTTTTTAAATTTTGCACAAAGCTATACTAGGGCTATCTGTGCTAGCCGTCCCTAATTTAGCAGTGTAAGACTAGAGGGAGGGCAACTTGTCATCAACATACACCACCAACTCTTGAACTACTCTTTTACCAACGAATAGTAGGGTTGACTGTCACATATAACGCCCCCCAAAGCTGAAAGGGCGAGCATGTTTAGCGCGATGGGGATGCGAACCCACGACCCTAAGATTACAAGTCGCACGTCTTAACACGCTTGGCCATGCCGGGCGAGATTTGAGAAGCAGTTGTATTTCAGTATTTTCACATAGCAAAGCCACATCGGGCTATCTGCTGAGCCCACCGAAAGGAATCGAGCCCCTGATTTTAGCGTTGTAAATCTGAAGACATACCGCTGTACTAGCGGGGGGCGTTTGAAAAGCAAACATATTCCTGACACGAGTAGTGATAAAGTACTTTACACTATACAAAATAAATAATTGTTGTTTTAATGTTTCTAAAAGTATGATACTAAACTGAAAACATTTGTAATTGAATTATTGTTTCTTTAACAAAATTCTCATTTTTCTCATAAAAATAAATATTTTCGTGTAATGTGCCATAAGGAGTTGAGAAAAAATGTTATTTATCTTTATTCATGGAATAGTTTTTCATCTGCATAATCAGTTTTGTTTTCATTGTGAACTGTTTTGTCAGTCTTCTAAGGATCATTTTCTAATTCCTTATGTTGAACACTTGGCCTCCAGTCTGATTTCCTTCAGAAAAATATATTTAGGTTTATATTGTATTTATTAACATATCAGACATCTTTGATGTAAGTTCATTGTGTAGGTTAGAATGTAGAAACTTGAACGTTTCGAAACTGATTGAAAGCTGAGAATAATGGCACTATTTTCTTTCATAACCATTGATATCTTGCGAGGTTTATTCTCTCATAAGTCTATCGCTGTATATATGGTGTAATAACTGTGGATTTCATATCTGGCACAATTTATAGATTATTCTTACTGAAGATTACTGTGAGTGTTTACTTCTATATTTACATGGAGATCTAGTCTTTCAAGCTTTGTTTTTAGTGGAAGTGGATAGATAGTTGACTTTAGGATGGTAGCCATAGAGTTACACATATATACAGGTGGCCATTAGAAAAGTTTTAGTAAGTTTCTTTAGTGTGTCAGCTTTATATAAAGTTACTTTACCTAACTATGTTTCAGTAGGTGTGTTTGTTTTTGAAAAAAGGGAAATGAACTTGAGTGATATTACTGATTTAAATTACTTGTTTTTGTATAAAATCAGTCAGAAAACATCTTTACTGATAAAAACCCTCAGCACATAAAGAAAATTTTCACACTTTATTATTTTTGGAGATATTAATGTAACAACAATGTGATCTATTATGTACGTTTTCTGTATAAAAGTGTTATTGGAGCTTCGATTGTTGCTAGATATCATGCGAAACTATTATTTCTGCATTTAGGATGCAACAAATGTCACTTGTAGTCTCAAATGCAGTAGTTCTACATTGATTAACTGAAGAAAAAATAGCTATAACGAATTTCAAGATATATTTAGTGGATACTTTGCATGGGCCCGGCATGGCCAAGTGTGTTAAAGCGTGCGACTCGTAATCTGAGGATCGCGGTTTTGCATCCCCATCGCGCCAAACATGCTCGCCTTTTCAGCCGTGGGGGCGTTATAATGTGACGGTAAATCCCATTATTCGTTGGTAAAAGAGTAGCCCAAGAGTTGGCGGTGGGTGGTGATGACCAGTTGCCTTCCCTCTAGTCTTACACTGCTAATTTAGGGACAGATAGCCCTCGAGTAGCTTTGTGCGAAATAAAAAAACAAAAAACAGATACTTTGCACATTAGTTGTGATTTTGTTGTTCGCAAATTCACCATTTTATGTGAAATAATAGAAACCAAAACCACAAATCGGTCAGTCACTACGTGGCGCTTAAGTCAAGGAAGAAATATATGAAAACAAGCATGGCGGTATCTTGGTGGGAAGTGTAATATCCATTTGTTAACAAGATTGTATGTTAATACCAGGTAGAGCGATCGAATCGAATAAAGATCAGTCTAAGGAATGTGAGTTCCTGAATATTGATAAACTTTTTAGTTTATTAACTCTGTGTTGGTGTTCACGTCTCAATACTGTGATAAACTAAGCCAGACGTTGTCAACGTAGCTTGGAAGTGAACTGTAATCGGCAGGATCTCCTAATTGTTATGTTATAGTCAACCATATATGTCTTACAATTACAACACGTTTGTTACTCTGGTCGCCAATCCATAAAACGTAAGCATCAACTTATCCGTTCTGGCGAGAAATGATGATCTGTCTAGCTGAACTGAACTATGTCCATTGTTATGTAGGTTTACCGTGTTCTTTGAGAAATGGTCAACGCGCAGGAGGTATTGAGCTCGAATGACAGGAGTCGACCGTCGTACAAGTACGTATCTGATTAAAGAGTGATTACTCTAGAGAGATATAAGTTTACTATGATGTATCTATTACTCACATACCACCGTTAAGGTAATATTAAAAGATATTAGTGCTTTTATAATCTGTTGTATGTATAAAATTTACATATGTGACATTAAAATGACAAAAAATGTGAATTTCTCGACCTTTCTGGGAAAACACATCACATGATGTTGTTTCAGAGGCATATTTATTAGTTTTGATAGTAAAGCACCCATTAACTAAGGCAGTGCCCCTAGCTTGGACAGCAGTAAGTCTTTGTCTTTACAACACTAAAATCAGGGGTTTGATTCCTCTCAGTTGATACAACAGATAGCCTAATGTGGCTTTGCTTTAAGAAAACATATACACTTCACACACACCAAAGCAGTAGCAGAAGAAATAGAAAGAATGATTTGCTCTGTGTCTTCATTACATTATTTGCTGTCATGTGTACCAATAAAAGATTTGTTATTCTGCCATAAGAATTTGCATATAAAGGCTACAAGAAGCTGACATGACTTATAGTAGCATGTTCACAGCTGCAACCACTGGGCCAGTGTATATTTGCTGTCATGTGTACCAATAAAAGTTTTATTCTTTTGCCATAAGAATTTGCTTACAGAGGCTACAAGAAGCTGAAGTGATTTACAGTAGCTTGTATTCTTTTTTTTATGAATGAAGCAGTTAAGGTATATATTATTTACAGGGAAACACTTAATGTGGTTTTGATAAACATTTCCAAAAGTGTAGGTGGAGGGAACAAAAGCAGTTAGGATGCAGTTGATTGTGTGATAATGCAAAATCAAGCATTTTAATATATTGTTTTCTTAATGAGGTTATAAGTAATTGCAACAACACATATAACATTTTAATCTGTGTGTATTGTATCTCTTCATTTGAAAAAGGGTTTGTGTGGAAGAAACCACATTTATTAAAGAGGAGATGTGGATAACAAGACTTCAGGAAGTGCTAGTCTAGATTTTTATTTCTTTGTTATGTCTACACGTCTAAATGTTAAATGAGAATCTCTTTTTCATAGAAGTGTAAGGAAAGTGAAATCACAATATAACTAGTTGTAATTTACTAGAAAAAAGTAGTCTGAAGTTCCTGGATTGGGTCTTCAGTAACATAATTATGAAGTGTCTGTTTCTTTTGCCAAGAAAGTGATCAGTTAAAAACAGTTTGCTGGAAGAAATTTGTTTCTATCTATATTTCAGCTTAGATAACTTCTTTTGTTACAAACAAACTGGATTAACATCCTTGTGTCTACAAACTGATAATTTTGCTTTTTAGTAACAAGTGAAATTTCAATTATAATATTTTTGTCTGTTCATTTGCAGGTTTTTTCTTTTAATAGTTGGTTGATATTACATTAACAATTATTCGTGGAGAACAGAAAAGGCTGAAAGATTTTAGTGTTGCAGTCTTCTCACACAATAAAACTTGAGTTTGAAGATTTATATGTAATTTAGATGGCCTATATATCAGCCAGTCTTCAAAACTTACTAAATTCTGTAGCAATACTGAAAATGAAAGTTAAACATGAAAAACTATTGATCCATGTTTTACAACTTGTTTTACACTCAACAAATTTATTTTTAGTTGCTTGCATTCATCAGTGGTATGATTGCAGATTATAATATTACTCTTTATTATGCTAATACATACATTGACTTTTCATGTGAAACAAGCCATTTTATTTTGATCTTTAATTTTTACTTTTAAATATTTGCTGGAGCATGTCTTTATAAATAAAAGTTATAGGCAGTGGACCAGTCATTTTTGTAACTATCTATGGTAAACTTAATGATTAATGTTATGAAGTATTTTCTTTAGTTAAAACTTGGATATTCTTCACAAGTATAAAATATAAAACATTGCCTGAGGAAGTATCTCCAGTCTTAATTAGTTACAGCATGCCTGTTTAACTATGACGTAATTTTTGTGTAACTTTGTTGATGTGATAAAGAGATCATCATATCAAAGTAGTGAAATATAAAATTATAGCAGTCTGATGAGCAACGTTACAGTAATTACTCAACCATGAAGTTATAGTAAATGTTTACAGTCATAGTTTACGGTCTGTACAAAGTGACCTGTATTGGCTGTATTTGTGTAAACAAGTATTTTGTAAAATAGTCACAACTGAGTTATAAGTTATAAAAAGTTCTTTAATTTAATTTATCTTAAAATACAGAACAGTAAATAAAGAAGTAGAGTAAACAATAATATTTTCTAGTTTTGAACTTTTTTACTCATTTGGGGCTTGGCTCAGTACTGAATATCAAGTCTCACAAAATTGTACAGTAAGATGTGAAACAAAATAATATTTTAGATTTAGCATGTGTACATTTCAAAATAACAAAAAGTCATAAATTACAATATCAGTACCTTAGAATTGCACTATAATTTATAAAACTCTGTAACCTAGCTCTGTTTCAGTCATATTCAAAAGTAAGTGTACATAAGCAAGTGCTTCCAAAAATGGGAAGAGGTAGGTAGGGGCACTGAGACTAATTCAGTAAATGCAGCAAGCAGAAAAGATGGGAGATTCAATTTTCCATATTATAACTTCTCAACATCAGTAATTTGAGCTCCTAACTCATAATAAACTGTAGTCTTTGGTATTTGGACATCACAAACTCTAATTTGAGCACATTATATAATACATAAGAACTGACATTTAGAAATAGTTTTTTATTCAATATTTACTTATAAATAACAAATTTAACTGATATATAATACTAAAATTTGAATTATAATTTCCAATTTAAAACCAAACTCATTTATTTTGAATTTCCAGCAAAGCTTTACGAGGGCTATCTGTGCTAGACTTCCTAATTTAGTAATGTGAGACTTGAGGGAAGGCAGTTAGTCATCACCACCCACCACCAACTCTTGAGCTTCTCTTTTACCAGTGAATGGTGGGATTGACCATCACATTTAACACCCCCACAGTTCAAAGGGCCAGCGAGTTTGTTGTGACGAGGATTCAATCCCCTAACCCACGGGTTAAGAGTTGAGTGCCTTAACCACTTGATTTGAAATTAGTGTTTTGAAGAAAATGTTTAATAAAAAATTTTGTTGTAAGTAAATTTTTCTTATCCAGCTTTCATCATTGAGTCATAGAAATTGAAATGAATGTTGTGATATTATGTCATTCAGTAGACATGTGGTATCAGAATGTGTATTTTCACCACCTCAGTTTCAAACTTCCAAAAGGAGTATGTAAAGTATGTTTTTTTATGTAACTATTTTTAAATAATACAAAATCATAAGTTATTTTATCCATACTATAAAATTCCATTGTATTAATCATTTTTATTAAGTAACCTGTATCTGGTCTAAAAACAAAATCTTTTGAACATCACCCTTTCTTCATAAACTATAACAACAAAAAGACAAAGTGAATACACTTTGCAAAGCCTGAGAAATTGTGCAGGAGGAACTGTGAACTTGTGACTGGTTATGCTGATTTCTCCAAGCCAGTTCCCTTGGCTGTGGTTTTGCTAGATACTAGATGTAGGGATAGTTGGAATCTCCTTAATCCATTCATGCACATCACTAATCAGATGATGAGACATTTGGCTAATCATTGAAATTAAATTTCCAAGTAACCATGGTTTATTCTCTTCAGAAAGCACACTAGCTGAGCTAGCACTCAGTTTATTAAACTAAGCCTCAGATTGAACTTAATGTGTGGTATTCAAGTACAGTAATGCCTGTCACACAATTATAAGTAGCTACAAAATACAAATCCCTAAATGTTTTGCACAGAATTGTTTCAAACATGAACAATAAGAAATCCCACCTAAAATCATTGTGCAATCACCAAAATAATCATTACTCAAACATTAAAATTAAGTCTCCATCCAACTACTGTCTTATAGGTTTCTTAGGACTACAACAGGCTCATGGAGAATTGAACAAGAAGATGTGTAAATAGAGATGAAATCAATAACTTTAATACATATTCCACACTGTTAATTCTAACTCTGAACCTAGTGCACTGTACTACAGTCCATTTCATAGTAAGGAAGTGCTAATTATTGTAATGATGTAAAATAGTCTCACTTCAGGATGACATGACAATAAAAACACAACTACAAGTGTTACAGCACAATAGATACAGCGTATAACGTTTGCCTAAAATAAAAGATCAGTATTCATGTAGGACCTGCACCTGATTTACATAGACACTTTAACTCCATTTAAAAAGTTTGTAACATACTAAATAAAATAAGCAAAATGGTTAAAAAATGTGAAGTGTTAAAACTATGAATCAAAACCAATTTATGAAAAACAATTAAAATTTATCATACATCTGGAATGGCTGCTGTAGACCTACTACATGCAGTGAAATATTAAACTACTTATGTACGACCAAACCGCTCCCAAAAATAATTTTCTGATCATGACTTCATCAGAAACTAAAACAGTAAAAACCACTATTTGTGTGAACCTCAACAGACACAATTATAATGTTTATCATAAACGGAATTCTTTTTATAAATCATTGAATCATCATGATGCACAAGCACACAAAAATGAACTGAAAACTGCTGAGGATGATATTTGTGACATTAATGAAATAACTTTGTTGAGGACCAGTATTTTGTAGAATACAATCACATTTCAGTTGTAATACTATAAATTTTATGTACATTTATATATATACATATTATTATTACTGTCTACAAATAAACCTTGAAATATCAATTACTTATCATGGAGCACAGAACATTAAGTGAAGAAATACAGAAAAACAATGATGTTTCCTTCTCAATGAATGTGTTCTTACTTTCCACAGTTTGCTAAGCCTTGTCACATTTTACAACTGAAGTATGTAAAATATTTTTCTTGTTTTGTGTACACATATTGATGTAAAGAACATCATAGGTTATATTTAAGTACCACAGATTTCTAGTGTAATTAATAATTCTTATTAATTAAAATGTATTTATGTCTAAAAATATTTTTAAACATCATTCATCTCACCTTTCCTTGTGAGTCTACAACAACAACAAAAATGGTCCACTCATGAAGACACTTTTCAAACCTAAAATACCATGTGGGTAAAAATTCTGAGTTTTCAATTGGTTATAAACATTTCATAGAACAAAGTAAGAATGTGTAAACAATCATTTCCAAAAACCAAAGAAATAGACAGAATTAACTTTTTTGATTTTCTAAATATAGTAATATTTCAGAAAATAGATAAGAAAGGAGGTTTTTTTATTTTATATTCTAGCTTGTCAAAATTTGTTAATTTAAATTTCTATTTGTGAAAAAGTATAAACTTTGCCTTTGGACATCAGAAATATAATTTAAATAAAGAAGCATGTAGTATAGTAGATGACAAACAAAATTTGATATTTAGGAATTTGTTTTAATATTTATTTTTAAATTAATTAATTGTTGTGTACTATTACATTTGAATTATGTGCTACTACAAGAATTCATGAAATAATGGTTCAATAAAATTTTGAATGTAAATCTACAAATGTGATAATATCCCCATAATAGGGTTAAGAAGGTGTAGAATGAAACAAATACAATTACTAGTATAAAATGATAAATAACATTCAAGCCACCAGAAGCAATACTTAAAGATTATATATGCTATTACACTGTTGTAACATGGATTGTGAAAGCACTGTCTTCATATACTGTATGGTTTATGGAAAACATGCATGAAAGAGTGGTGTGCTTTGGACATGAAAGCTTTCTAATTGCATCTTTTGCAAGGGCAATAATGCTGGAGACATACAAAATTTGGTTTTGGTAAATACCAACAAAATCATGTAAACAATAAAGAAGGGTACATAATAGCAGTAACTTGGTTGTTCAACATCATAATACTCTTATATTAATGCACCACATATAGGTGTGTGAATTTCTACACATTGCATGTGGCATTTAGAGCATAATGAAAGCTGATCACTAAATTGTTACTGACTAGTCATAGCGTATCATTAGTTGAAATATATCATGCAGACTCTTGCCTAAGTGTCGCACAAAGAGGTATCTCTATGAATGGGTTAACATTCAGAGAGTCATATCCATAGTTTCATGAAATAGTTGTATTGTACTTTATACTTCCTTCTATATATGAAACTTTGTTGTAAGATGTAGAAGCTACTTCTCTGAATACTTGTAATCTAATTTGATGAGTGATCAACGAAAGAGAGGGAATGGATATGGTCAGATTTATATGATTGCTAGCAGCAGTGCTTGTGGAACTTGTACACGCTTGGAGCATGGTTTAGTTGTATTTTTTAAATTAAAGTTTGATGAAGGTAAGCTACATTGCCCACGTCAAGCAAGAATAAATTTGTGTCTAAGAGAAATAATCTCAGGTTAAAAGAACAATGGAAAACATCCAAGAATCATTATAAATTTGTACTGGCACATCTGTCTTAAGTAATGTAGTACTAATATTAAGAGTCATATATTGGTTATTTACCTTTTTCTAAATTTGAATCAGCAACAGCAAGATAGTTGTACTATATTTTCTATTCCTTTTCTTTGTCATGTAGAAAATTAAATTTGATAACAGTCTGTCAGCTAAGATGTTATCATTTTTTATGATGTGCATAGTTTATAGTGTACATTCAGGTAGATTTGATTAGTATGTAGCTTACCTAGTTGCAGCCAACAGTAAATAATATTCCACAGTTTTGAAATATATATGGATGAGTGCAAAGTGAATTGTTTTAATTTGACTGTATACGCAATGTGTAGTTATTCTAAATTTACTCTTTTCATGACAACCACGAATATACCTTTTCATAACTTGTAATGACTACATACACTACTGTGTACAGTATTTTGCTCGTGATTATGTAGTTCAGACTGCATAACTTTAAAAATAAAATTCCAAGACAGACATGTATGTAGTTTAAAGTTTAAGATCAACTGTATTATGGTTATCTATTTATTTTCATTTACCTCAACACAAACAAATTGTGTGTAAAACGTTCATCAGATATTTACAACAATGTTATAACAATAACTTGACATACATAAATGTACAGTTATAGTAATATTGTCTTACATGACATATTTTATACTTGAAGTGACCTAAACAAATCATCTTATTTAAGTTATAATGAACATTAAAATTTTAACGCATACATAAGCTCTTAACTTTAGGTTTAAGTTAGTTTTACTTCTGTTTAGCATTGTTTTGACCAGAATTGCATGTTTTTACTAAATAGGTTTGCCATACATTTTTATGTAGAATGAGCAGGCTTGACAAATGGTGACCTTCAAGTCATGTGTTAAAAATGGTATGGGGTATTATCCATATTAATATTTAGAACTCTGTTGTTTCTTGTGAGTGTGTTTAACTGTTGGTTGTTGTGGAGGAGCGAATTTGAACTTGAGTACAAAAACAAAAGAGGTTATTGCAGTATCCTAGATGTCAGAAATAGTGTGTTATAATGAACTTTACAAAATCATACTGTTTACTAAGATTGTTGGAGTTTTAATATTTTCTTACAAAACAGTAAGAGTGCTACTATATTTTTGTTTGAAATGTTTCCAGGGTCTTTTGCTCATAATACTGAACTGGTATCTCTCATTTTCTTAATATTTTCTTCAAATGTTGCCTGTGGTAAAGTTTTTGTTTGCTATTCTTTGTATTACTTTTATATTGTTTTAATAATGTCACATTGTGCTTTTGCTGTTTTTTTACCTCATGAATTGTTTGTACTGTCTTACTGTATGGGTATTGTAGTTAGTAATTTAGTCTACATATTGCTTGCTGCACATGAAGAAGTGCCAACTTCAAGTGTTTCTATTTAAGAACTTTATAAAGATTTATACTGAATACTATTCTGTTTTTTCTCAAAGATAATTTTCATAGGAACATTGAATGAATAGCAGTAAAACTTGTTAAACAGTTAACTTTCTTATAATTCTATATTTAACTGGAAAAGAAAAACTATGCAAATTTTACATGACTTGAATCTTGATTGCCCAGGAATTAGTTAAAATGTTAAATATAAATTGGGACAAAATTGAGATTTTGTGTTCAGAACAAGATTTAGTGTGAACAAAACTGTATTTTTCTTCTTTACAGAACTATAAGATTTTAAGCCTTTTTAACTGTGTGAATGGCCTTCAAGTTCAACTTTGCAGCTCTTTGTCGTCATGTCAGTGAGGCTGAACAAGATTAATGTGAAGAAACCTGTGAAGGAAGAATCTGTCCTTTAGAAGGAAAAGTACCAACAAACAGTGGAGGTGAAACTATGGGGATAGAGGTGTCAGTCACTCCACAGCACGTACACGTTTGTCCATTTCCTTTTTTTCAAACATTAAGTTTCTTGATGTGAGCTAAACATACATAGAGAAGCTCCTACAGTAACATCTAGAAGACATTATAAAGGCAGGGGATCAATAAAATGGGGTCTTACTTTTTAAGCAATCTGATGCAAAACCGTTTATGAGGGAGTGGTTACAGAAGGCTGTGGATTTCCTCTACTCCATATGGGTTGATCGATGTAGATCTCTTATTCTTTTCAGTCAATCTTGCAAACCCTTTTAAAATGTAAAATTGAACAGCAGTTTTTTTGTATATCAACATTTCATATGTGTCAATTATTTTTAAAGCTGACATTTGTATTTCCAAGCTCACAGCAGGCAAGGTCTAATTTTGGACAGTGTTTTATAATAGGGAGGAAAAAGAGCACTTTTGGAGCATAAGAGGAGAAAGACAGGTACATTAGTTCACCCATCCACCTCCATTGTTTGTGTTATTGAGCTCCCATTAAAAACCAAACTATCAAATGTCTTGTGATGACTGAAATGTTGTTCTAGAAGGCTCTGTGCCTTATTGTGAGATAAGAAATAGAGTACTTTTAGTAATTATTTTAAGTATAAAATGAAAGAACACATTTGTTTAAAACTGTAATTGTGTCATGAGAATTACATACAATTCAAAATGCTTTATATGATTGGGTGAAAATCACCTAGATTTTACATGTGCAGAGAAAATTGTAGTTACCAGTTCTTATGTTGCTAGGACCCTGATGAGATGTTTGTTAGCATTATAAGCATAACATCAAAGCTTAAAGTGGTATGGGATGTTGTTGTTTTGTTTTTTATAGGAACTATAAAACAACTCCGCTGTCTCTAAACTGTCTTCGGTCCACACCAAATATCTTACTCTCTTTCTTTTCCCTTTCATTCAAGTACAAATGGTAAGATACAACACAAAGTAACAGTGAAACAAAGTGCATCAAACAGATGCATACAGGTTTTCAGTGAGGAGTCTAATTTGTATATCCACTGCTGTGAATAGTAGTTAACAACTGTTGGCTTCTTGGAAGGGTAAGGTTCAATAGCCAGTGCAATAAATACTTCCTGGATAGAGGAACTACATTTCTCTTCTTAAAATGTCATGCAAGAGGGGGATAGGAACAAAAGAAATGAACCCTTTCATTACAGACTCACTCTGTGTGACTGTTTATAATCATCAGTTTCCACACTGTAACTTTTAAAATGATATGTGTATCTTCACAAAATCTGACTAGCTTTCTGTAAATATTACAAGTTTTTTGTATACAAAAAAATTCAAAGTTTTTGATCAAGTATTTTCACTAAAATTAAGTTATCTTTTGAAATTCAAGAATTGTTCAAACTAGTCCACTTTCTCTTTTCCTCCTCTTCAAAAACTGCATTACAACAAACTTTAAGTGTTTTCAATCAATGGTAAGTAGTGTAGTGACTAAAATATACAAGTTCAGGGTTGTAAGATAAAATACACTGTTTAATGTAAGTAGTGTCAATTTTGTGAGTTAATATTTCATGACTGTTTTGTTTCACAATAAGAAAGTTGAAAGCAGATGGTTATTGTAAGTTGTGTAATTGATATCAAGGCTACAGAGATTTCTAGAATACCTCAATGTCAGATATAAAAGTGTCAACAACCATATAAGAGGCTACAGAGTAGGAAGTGAGCCAAAAATAAAGCCAAGGAAAAAAGAGTTTTAGTCAGAGAGAAGTTAGAAAATGTGAAATGAATTATTTAAAATAGAGAAAAATAGTTTGGCTTGTCAACTGCATTTTAAACCAATTGAATTTGGCCAAGATGGATTTTTGTCAAGAAGAGAACCATACAGTATTAAGATCCAGTTGTGATACATGTAGTGTGAAGAATTTGTCATGTTTCACTTGTTTTGAACATATTTTAAAACAAGTGGAATGCATGCTGTTCATTTATTTTTGAATTTATCTCCAAAAAGTGGCAAACATCCACTGTAAAAGTATCCTTAGTCCAACACACAAATTTAAATTATTATATACACTATTTAAAAGTGAGGTTTTAACTGAAATGAAATCAGAACATTGGAATAATTGTGGTTCTTCAAAAAGCTGTCGGAGTGGGTGTGTTTTTAGGTCTAATGCACCAGTGTCCAACTGTATTTCATAGTCACCAAAACTGTTTAAAATGTGTTAACATTTTCACTTTGAGGCAAAAAAATTAACTGTGTTTTTAAAGATGGGTAAAAAATACATAGTAATGTTTTCAATTATTTATTAATAAAATTAATTATACAAAAAAATAGGTGGTAGAAGTGAAGCACCAGTTCACCACAGGTCAATAGGTGTTTTGGCATGTGGCAAGTGGTGACCATGTTGGACACCATAGGTCTGAGAGATCTAGAGCAGGTGAAAGACAATACTCTTTTCTCTCTTCACATGTTGTCTGAGAAAAAGGAAAATAACTTTCTAAATCCTGTCTTGATTTGTTGAAGGTAGAATTAGGTGATGTACAGATACCAAGAACCTCATTGCTATATTGTGTATATGTTCAAAACACAAAAATCTGTGTCTGTCTCTTGTTCCATTATCTAACTAATCCAGGTTCACTGGACCAGTCTTAACCAAACTGTGTATAATGTTTTCAAAGGAGCAAAAACAGTAGTGCTTTCAATAGATGACTATCCTTCTTAATGAGGGTAAATGTGAAGATAATTTGGAAGTGGCCATGCTAATGGATGGTTCCTAACTCCTCCACCCCATTATTGCTGTTATTGAACACTTTGATTGAGTTAACATCAATTATATTCATTGATACACAGAGCACACAAACATTTAATATATACATCTCGAAGACTGTGCTGGGCTCTCTTTGGAGGAATTAAATGAACAAAGATGACTGCCTTTGTTACAATAATGCATAAACTGAGATGAAGTTTCTATTTCAACAGCCACCATAAGGCTGGTATAAAAAGCTGTTGTTTGAGTGGTAATTTCTTACTTTGACCTATCTGTAAGACACTTCTGTAGCCATTGGTTTTCTCTTAAATAATCATGTAAAACACTAGAAAGATGTCATGAGCTGGTTGTTGAAAGCAGGTAACAGAATGCACCCTACTGACATTACAATTGATACTACCTCTTTCTACAGGGTCATAATGACCATTATACAGTCTAGTAAATGAAAGTTATAAATGAATTGTATGAAAATCAGGATTTTTCTCATTTATCATATCTTCCACCTCCAGATTTTGTTTAAGTTCATGTACAAATAAAGGACAGGTACCTCAGCTTGATAAATATGAAACATAAAATTCTGGGTTATTTTTATGATTCGAGCTCAGAACTTCTTACTAGGGCACGTGCTAGTTGACTTCTAGGTGTTGCTGTACCTAACATGAGTCATCACAGATGGTACCTGCTGCTTCATGGGATAGTTCACCAGGTATCAACTTGTGTGTGAATTTGTATTATTAATGACTCAAAAGTAATATGTTCTTCTGGATTATTGCCATCTAAGTTGATTGGCCAGTTACAAGGAGAACATAAATCATGTAATTTGTTTCTGTTTTGAAAGAATTGTGACCTGTAAAGTGCAGCATTTTTATCTAGGTATGTGTTGAGTCTGAAGTGCATATTTTAATAATATTTTTCCTTTTGAGTCTGTTTTAATTTTCATTCCATTTGTCAATTTTATTTTGCAAAGTGGTAAACATGTGAACTGATTATAGATTATCAAAAAGTCAGAACTTGTGTTTGGTAAAGTCTCCATGTTCTTTATGATGTAATATTTTCTCACACTAATCTTCCATCTCAATAAATCATCAAGCCTGTCAGTATGCAGGGTGTGGATTACACGAATGCCTCTATTTTTGTAAACTACAATAATTAATCACATCAGTACTTCCGAAGTTGATTTTTCATACTATGGATCTCTGATAAAGCTGTTTAAAGTTTATTTTGTATAGCCTTGACAGAACCAATGGGGGCATCTAGTCAACTGTAAAAGTGTTATCAAAGTAGCCATTATTCTAAACCAAAACATGTATGGTTAAGGTGGAATAGAATACTCTTCATCCCTACCATGTCTTGTATTGAGTGAATCATTATGGTTTGCATTTAAAAATAGGTCTTTGTGGTTATCCATTGCATTGTTTCAAGTGTTGTTGTTCCTTCAGACTCTCCATTGTGTTTTATGCCCTCACTTTTCTTCTAATGAAGATTGATAGCCCTCATTACATTCCAGTTTTCCCATAAGTTCCACACCTTTCTTATATGGGTGAAATGTATACCTGGCTCAGTCTCCCACATCAGTTTTCCAAATTTGACTTTCTTGTCTTGAGGTGTGTTCTCTGGATGACTTTGGAGGATGCTTCTTTCCTTCCCTCAAATTGTTTCTTTCATCTATTCAATGTAAGATTCTTGCTATCTGTTGATATGACATAATGCACTGTATTGGAAGTTGTAATTCACCTAAACTGTAAATGTATTTCTGGAAGGTTCTTACCAAATTTCACACTTCCCATCTTACCTCTTCATTAGAACCTGATGCTTCCAAATTCTAAGAGAACTCAATGATATCTGGTAGAATTGAACAGGTGAAGTCATAAGCAAAATGAGAATACCTTACTTTATTATTGATGGAGGGTTGTTACATGATAATTTTAATGAATAATTTGCAATCAAGAGGAGGCAGAAACTTGTGACATGCTTGAAAACAAAGTTTACAAAAAGATGGCAGCATTGAATAAGAATATCTATTGATGTAAAAGGATTGTTTGTTTGTTTTATAATTTCGTGAAAGCTACATGAGGTCTATCTCCACTAGCCATCCTTAATTTAGCAGTGTGAGACAAGAGGGAAGACAGCTAGTCATCACCACTCACTGCCAACTCTTGGGCTACTTCTCTACCAATGAATATTAGGATTGACTGTAACATTAGAAGGCCCTTACAGCTGAAAGGTTGAGCATGTTTGGTGTGATGGGGATTGGAACTAGCAACCGTCAAATTACGAGTTGAGGGTCTTAACTGTCTGGTTATTCTAGGCCTGTGTAAAAGGAGATAAGTACTTATTGGAAGTTAATTTTTAGTACAGAAAATTATAAATATCACAACAATTTTATAGAATATGTGATGTAGATGAAAAATAAATATGCAGGTTAATCAGTCTGTGGAATGGTATTCCTGAAGTACTGAAAATATGATTCAAATTATAAAATTTAGTAATTTTGAATAATTAAAACATCTAACACATTTATGACTTGCAAAGGAAAAAAAAATGTAGTGTTACAAGCTGGTAATTTGATTCACCCAAAAACAGCTTACATCAATAAGGGTTGATGTTCAGTTGTAATTATTTCAGTCCCAACAAAAATAGTTGCATAACTCAGAAAGTATTAAAAATGTATAACTAAATAATTGTACATTTTGATTTAAAGAGGAGATATGACAAATTATGAAGAGTAAAATAACAGTGTAGAAATACATTATTTCCAAGGAACTTTCAAAGTGTGATCACAGTCATGGTTACAAGGTTTATAGATCAAAAAATTCCATAGTGTTATTACTATTGTAAGGATTAAAACCATACATTTACTAAAATAGATTAATTTCTGCATATAATCTAAGCAGAACTGTTGTATTAAATATTCGAAACTAACATCATATTATGAGGACATTGTGAATGTAACAGCTGCACACACTTCCAAAAGGTTATTAATATAACTTGGAGGGATGGTGCTTACTTGTGTGAATATAATGCACCATTTATTTTTTATCAGTATCTTAGAGTAGAATTCATATAATTAAAAAGTAATTGTGCACAATTTTCTAACTGTTGTGAAATAAACATACAAGGAAAGTATACAATTTTATCACCTTACAAAAATATAAGACTAGAAACATGTGTTAATCCATTACTTTTCAAAAGGTACAATAATTTTATAAGTAGTATGTGGTAATATGTTCACGTTGTAGCACATTACAAATTCTAATGATACTTTTATTGTTTCAGTGGTTCAGGAACGATCTACACAGCCATAGTAACTGCTACTGGGTTTTAAGTTGCAATTAAAGAGATCAATGAAAACCAAGAAAAGAGCTTATCGTCACCGAACTTATAGTGGTGGACAAAAAATAAACATCCAAACCATCGTCAACTATTTGGTTAGCTATCTTGTTGGTGATGAGCTTTGGGTTAGTGTTATTTATGTTACATTTTAGTTAAGTGTTTTATTTTTAATCTTACCTGTTATAAAGTGCATGCTAACATATTGTCTTTATTTAATTAAATGGTCAATTTCAAGCAATTTTACAAGTTTAAGAATATTTTTATGCATTACTCTCACAGGTTTGCTTTGTTTAAATTGTAGTTGTAAGTAATACGTGACAGTTTTAATGTGGGAGGTTGCAGCCACATTTGGTTCTGACATAATGACTTTTTCAATTCATTCCATATATAAAAAACTTTGAAATAACTTTATATATTTCTGTTCTAAGCTTCTACCAGTATGTTATCTCCAACCAGCACTCTTTAGTTTTTATTATGCTTGTTTCAACTTCTTTATATGTACGTGTGTTATGTACATGGTTGTTGAAATTATTTTATTCAAGAAAGGTTGAGTTTGTTAAATTATTTGCAGCTTATACAGTACTCTCAAATGTAGCATTATTTACAAAACTGTAAACATTATTTAGTGTGTAATGCAATAAATATTAAATTTTCAGTCTCTTACACAAAATACAATCCAGTGTAATCTTTTATAAATGTTGGGAATCAGATCACAGCATTGGCATCTAAATTAGAATGAATTTTGTAAGGCTTACTAGTAGTTATTTCTGTTTTCTTTTTCTTTTGCATGATAACTTTATTGCCTGGTTGACACTTGGCATTGGTTGGTTCCAGAATTAATAAAAAGGAGAAAAAGTACGGACCAGAGGTTTACATCTGGTTCCTTGGTATTTCATCAGAAAAATTCTGACATGGTAAGTGTAGGTAACCAGTACTTACAGCCAAGGAATAAGAGTTGATTGAAGTTCAATTTTCTCCTTGTTTGGGTATCTTGCATTTTTCTTTTTTGTGAATTGTTTAAGTTTTAAAAGTTACAAGTCCATGAAATTAGATGGAAAGTTAAATACTTTGGTGCAACAATAATATAAAAATGTGATTTTATAAATCTCAGAGGGACTTCCAGTGGATAAACTTATTCTTTCACCAATAATTTTAAGATCTTTTAATAACTTGGGTGTATTAATGCTTTGCTTTAGTTAAACACAGATATTTCTCTCATAAAGTTTAATAGTAAAATTTATCATTGTTTCATGAAACCAAAGTTCTTAAAAGCTACATTTTTGTATTTTAAAATACAGTTGTCTGCTTTGTCCAGAATTTCTTCACCAACCACAGGTAATAGATATAATAAAGACAAAAACAAGAATGTTCACATAATTCAAACATGTAGATGTAATGAAGGTTATTATGAACAGTGGAATGATGACAGCAACACTGAATATTTAACGAGACTATATACAATTACAAACAGTTAATTATTGAATCTTGTGGAGTGTATGATATAATAATCTTTAAAATGCATAAAGTATAGTGTTTTCTGCCACAATATCACTACCATCTTGTTAAACCCCTATAAATAAATAGTAACATGTTAGGTAATTCACTCAGGGTGTTCTGCAACTGTAAAGTTATATTTTGTGGAGATATTTAGACAGTATTACTGAGTATTATCCAAAGATTTGTACATTCCGATGTCATGGGTGTCAAGTGACATGAGTCAGTAATAGTGCATGAAGCAGATAGTATTTTTGTGTTTTGTAAGTAGGGTATATTCTATCTCTGTAATGCTAGTCTCATTAACAGAATTGGTTATAATTTCTGATATATATAATTGTTTTCATTATATATACATGTATATTTTTATTATCAGAATTATTTTGTGTTGTTAAGTTATTGATTTAGTCATCAAGTCACACTCCTTTTTCAGGTACTTGATTTAATATTAACAAATGGAAACCAAACAATGAAAATAAAGATAACCTGCCTACAGATTTTCAAGACTTTCTAGACAGGTGTCTAGAAGTGGATGTAAATAAACGCCACATTGCCTCTGAACTCTTATTAAAGATATGGTATAAATTACTGTTATTTTACTCAGATATTTTGGTTTACTTTGAACCTATTATCTTGATAACATACACCAAAAAGCAGTACCAGTGTGTTTAGTTTCATTTAGGCCCATCCTACAGTACTGTGCAAAAGTGTTAGGACAAAGTCAAAAATCAGATTTCAGGCAGCTTTCAAAAAACATCTGAAGATAAATCACAGGTAAAATATCGATATTTTATTATTCTTCACATTTAGTGCAAGAAAAATTTAGTGAGAGTTCAAAAAAGAGTGAATATTTGTTGTGTCTCCTTTTACTTTAATAACTATGGAAAGTCTTTCAGGCTTTGTTACAAGATGTTTAATCACGGTGTCCTTTGGGAGTTGAGTCAAAATGTCTCTGATACACTCCCACGTAGTTTCATTGGAAGTAGCTTTTGGTTTCTCAAGTTTTTGATTTATGAAATTCCAAATCTGCTCAATTGAGATGGGGCTCTTAGGGAACTATTGTATTATTTGAATAACTCCAGTGGTTTATTTCTCAGCTAAGTAATTTCTGCATATGTTGGATGAATGTTTGGGGTCATTATCCTCTTGGTAGTAGAACTGGGTCTGCCATGATGGATCATTATTTAGTGGTCCATTATTCCAACTATTTTACAGAAATTTCCTGTCATCTCTACAGAAAAACACCTCAAACCATCACATTGCCTCTCCCATGCTTTATCACAGGTTCTGTGCATTGAAATACGAATCTTTCATCTTTCTTCTGTTGGATGTACAATGTACACTTTGAGTAAACTATTTCAAACTTTGACTTTTCCATCCATATTACTTCTTTTCAATTATCAGCAGTCCAGTTTCTTGTCAATACTTGGAGAACAAAGTAAAGGTTTTTTTAACTGCTACATGATTAAATATTCTATCATTATTGACTTATCTTGATATTGTAGATCTGGACAAATTTCTTTCATTTGGTACATGGTCATTTATCTCATGCTTGAAACCAGTTTTCTTTCTATCCAGAAGGTTGCATAAACAAAGGTACTTAATGCCAGTATCATTGAATCTAGGTGTTCTGTTTCTTCCCTTCTTATTTTCAAATTTATCTGTATTGTACTCATTATTTGTGGTGTAGTTGACAGTATTTGGGGAAAATTTCAAGTATACAACAATTAGATGAAGAGTCCAACTAGCATCACATAAAGTTTTTGTGTAAAGTCTCTGATCTACTGACAATTATTTCCTAATTTTGAGTTGTGGAATGATAACGTCATATGTGTGTTATTAGTGTTTTTATCAAGATTTATTTGTGGATTGCTATTGAATTTATTCCTTTCAGCACATACTGGTTCAACATGCTAGCTTTTTTCTACATAGTTGAGACATTGCATGTTGTACCATGACATTTATTTCATGCCCTAAATTTTATCACTACATTCATTCAAACAGAACCATTATGACATGTCCAAGGTACAAGTGTAGGGAATTCTAAAAACTGAATGTTCTCACCCCACCTCGTTTAATTGTTAAAAAGTGATCAGTGAATCACTACCATGGTGTTGAAATTTACAATCAGTAATAACATGGAAGAATTAGCCCATAAAATATTCTTTTTTCCTTACACTTTCACACAGTACTGTATGAAGAGACTAATTAAACAAACTGTATGTGATGTACAGGGTGTTCAGAAAGTCACTGTGCAGTTTTGTAATCATATGTCTATTCAGTCCATTTCAAGCCAGCTACTGAAAGTGGTGTTTAGAAACAAAATAAGAAGGATCTAAGCCTGTATTGATGCCAATGGGGGTCACTTTCAACATTGTTTATAATTGTCATTCATGTTTACCTCCTGCATTCTATATTGAAACATGTCTGTTAATAAATATACAAGTGCACAGTGACTTTCCGAACACCATGTATAATAAGCACTTTTGTTAAACAAATGTTTTTTATTTTTCACACAGCATCCATTCATTGAAGTAACTGACCAGTGAAAACAATACAGCCCACTACAGTGATAACTAGATGCACGTTAATAGCTCAAAAGCCAAATATCCCAATATATATGTTGAAATATATTGGCCATGAAGACTGGCATCATTTTAGGACAAGAAAATTAACAGATTGTTTTTCTTAGATTTCTCCAAGAGCAGTAGTATATTGGGTGCCACGATTTCCTATTATTTAGCTTTTTAGATTTTGAAAATAATATCCATTTCTCTTCCATGTAAAAATGTTGTTACAAATTAGGAATAAATAAAACTCTTGCTTAGATCAAATTATTATTTTATTTGCCTCAATGAACAATTTTTTTGTTATGTTTTTGATAAAAATAAAAAATAAATAAATGAGAGGAAAGTTGATGTCAAATTGATGTGCATTCAGATACATCCTGATATTTTTGTGAAATCTACATCATTTAGTGTCAAAACTATGTGTTATGATCTTACGTATTGCAGTTTCAACTTGCAGATTGTGAGTTGTGGGTTGAATCCTTGTCCAAAAAAATATTCTTGTTTTTTCAGCGAAGTAGTCATTATGATATTATAATCAACCCCACTTGTCTTCAGTGAAAAGTAACCCAAAAGTTGACAGTGGGTGCTGATGACAAGCTGCATTTTCTTTAGTATTTCATAGCTAATTTTGGAATAGCTTTTGTGTGGCTTAATGAAAAATTTCAAATAAACAAACAGACTTAGATATGTTCATTTTAAGTCAGTTTCATAATCTGAGGCTACACAAAATCCTTTTAAGTGTTGCATCTGAAATTGCTGGGAATTCCTCAAACAGGTACTTAAAACAGTCACCATCTTTGTTTAAGATCATTACAAACTGATCTATCAAGCCCAGTTTTATATGAAATAAAGATAATAGGACATTCTTTGTGTCAACCAAACTTTCACATTCAGTGTTTTTTATTCTGGTATCTGGCTGACTTTGTGTGGCCATTACTTCTTATCCAGCACTGGTTTTGTGTCATTTATCCCATTTCACACACAAAATGTGAAATCTTTGTCTGATTGGGTGTTTAATACAACAACATTTAAAGGACTTTCAAGTTTCCACAAAATAGCCAGCCACGTTCTATGTATTAGACCTTATTAACAGAATTTTGATAGTTTTGTATGTTTCCTTCAAGTGAATCGATTGACTAATAGGAACAGATACATATATGTTACTGTTTTGAAGGACAACACATTTTGGACCTGTATTGATGGTATCAGTGAACAATATCCACTCTTCATTCACAGGCTGCAACTTGTAGAATTGGTATTACTTCATCAATATTGTTTCAATAAAGCAGTGAACATTCTTGCTAAATATACAGAATAAATTCTTTCTCTTGATTTCTAGAAGCTTCGGTTTAGAGTTATTTGGCATTATGGCCTCTTTCAGAAAGTAACATAAGACAAATTTTAAAAGACTTGTAGCAAATTTTTAATAATTAAAAGAGAATTACATTGAAAAACATGTAATGCATAAATTAAAAACATGAATGGCATTAAAAAGATTAATGGCCTTTAAAAAACTAAATATATTTGTAATGTTACTGATAGACCAGAGGACAAAACATGTTTAAATTGGTGCTGTCTTTGAGAGTCGTAAACGACAACAAGACAGCAAAATGTGGCTTGTTGTGACCTGAATGTTACAGAGACAACACAGTAGTGCATCAGTGCCAGATAGTAGAAAACAATGAGTTAAAAAAACTTTGACCAATGCATAGTCCAGTAAAGAAAACTTCCTTTTTCTGATATTTATGGAAGCAAGATGGCCAAAGTTGAATAGAGGGTTTTATTTGAAAAAGCTCGTTTTTACGTTGCTTACTCTTAAGCCAACTGGCACAGAGCCGAGTCTAGAATACATAGTCCATGTATGGAAGAGACACAGCAGTAATAGTGCCAGAGCAGACAGATTTAGCTCCAGTATCAGCAAACCCATTCCTATGAATACCAACATGACCTTGTATCTAGAAAAACTGGATAGAAGTATATGTTAAAAGAGAAATGGACCAGTCACTTTTGAATATTGGTGAGAACTGATGTGAAGCAATTCCCGGCCCAGTAGAGAACTAAGCGAGTCAGTACAAATTGTGCAATTTGAGTTCTGCTTTGCTTCTATGTGATGCAGGGCAAGAGAAATGGCATACAGTTCAGCAGTGAACACAGAAAATGTTAAGGGGATTCTGTGTGCAACCATCGAACCACAATAAACCATGACAGTGCCCACACAGTCACCTGATTTTGAACCATCCTTCTATTCCTATTTATATGGATGGTTTGAAATCAGGTCACTCTGTGGGCTCTGCAATCGTTTGTTGTGGCTTGGTGTTCGTACACAGAATCCCCTCAACATTTTCTGTGTTCACTGCTGAACTGTATGCCATTTCTCTTATCCTGGAGTAACTGGTTTTCTCATATGATTTAAAAAAAAGACAACATTTGGGGACTGTAATAAGCCATGGTGAGATGGGCTGACCAGTGAATACTGCTATGTTATCCAAGAGCAGACCCAATGTATTTTGTAGCTCTCCAACCATTGTAGCACAAGCATCTTTGGACTCAGTTGTATGGTCTCAATGCAGATATATGGATTTGAAATTTTTTATTCATCAGAACTTCAAATGCTCTGTAGAGATGAGGAACCCATATTGTTCCTAGGATGTTCACAGGATTTAATGTTTTTTTCTTCTAGAGCATCACTGACACTTTTTTAATTCCCTGCTTGCTTTTGCACTCAAATGATACTGTTTGTAAAGTCCTAACAGAAAGTATTTTATGTCCGATAAAAACTTTCAATTCCTTCACAGCATCCAACAGTCCCCTTTCAAATAAGTGGGCCACACACTACACCCCAACTAACCATGGCATCCCATCTCTAGTAAGAAGAGCGATAAGTCCATTTTCTGCTCCATTATTGATGAAAACATCAATAGTGGTTGCCTTTCTTTTGCAGTTCTCTACACCAACTGTCTCAAGTGTTTTCTAAATTGCTGTTTCTAATCCTGTGGCAATATCACTTGGTGGGGCTTGCAAGTCCATAAATTTTGTAACAACATTTCCTTCCTAAACAAATACAGTTTCTTCTTCAATTACTTCAGTGTCTTTAGATACATCTAAGATGAAGAAAAAGACTGCAGCATTATCAAGGTCTGCACACAGATCTTCCATCATGTCGTAATAAATACATATGATAAAATTTTTTGCTGATTTATCATTTATGTACGTGTCTCCTAGCTGCACACCATTTATTTTCTGTAACTGACATCAAGGCCCATATAGAGAAAACGGCTGTTTTGTTACTACTAAGTAATAGGTGGTGATGAAAAGTTTTCCAGTTTTTCAAGCTGATAAGCATGTAAATTTCTCATACATAAATCCATCTGCTGAATCTGTGGTTTAAATTCAGCATTGGCAGCTTGAACACACGGAGTATGCCTTCCACTTATATCATGGGCTTTGATCAATTGTAGCCTAGTACTCAGTACTAACCTTGCTCACTTGAACTTGTTCAACTCGTTCACTTTTTCATACAGTCTTAAATTGATTTTGTTGATTTCTCGGTTCTTTAAACTAACGTTATATGAAGACGGTGCCACAGTACAGTATTACTACTAGTAGTTTTGTGTATACATAACAAAGTTAAGAATCATGTTGTCATACATGTCGAAGTCTTACGCAATTTAACCTAAAAGATCGAATTATCGTCTTTAGACTGCTCCGATCAGGCAGTTGTTTTCCCAGCTTTTCAGAAATGAAATAGAACATTTACTGATCTCAATTTACTGTAGCAAAATAGTTGAATTACACCTAAAAGTCTGTCGTCATTGTCTCCGTGCTTCTGTCTCGAACTGTTTGTTCGTCTCATAAAAATATCACCAGCGGGCTGGGTGGGGGCATTATGACTTCAGGGTAGGATCAAAGAAGAAGTTAGGAGAATATAATCGTGATCTCCATTTTTGGGTTCCAAATTAAACCCAAAAAATTACGATTCTTGAAAGTTTCGGTTAGAAACAAAAAATATTACAAAACACACATGAATAATGCAGTGCTAACGTAAATAGAACGAAAACAAACGAGACAATAACCAAATATAACATACGAAAACAGGAGCCGAAAGAACATAAAACTAGCCACATATCTGTACACATTTGTCACCGTTTCGTTTGACTTATGTTTCTATGGTATTATACTCATATTTTTCTGTAAATGTGACTGAATAAAACAAAACAGCCATAAACAAAATATGTGAAGCAGCGGGGAACATTATATAAGTAATTCGCAAGATATACGTGGTCCTTCCTCAAAATCAGTATCAAGATTTATTAGGTCCATGAGAGGTACACAAAAGTTTTTAATTTTGTGGTTTTATAAACATTTTTTCATTTGTTCGTACAAAGAAGCAGCTTTTCATGTTCTAAGATAATATTTCATTAATCACAAATTGTATACATTTTCTTTCCACGGGACGGTTACTTCGGGTTTTATATAATATATCATGAGATTTACCCTATCTGGCCAGACCTCGTGATTTAGCGACCAATTTCTTTCTCAATGATTTGTCTACTTGATGCGGTTTTTTTCTTACATACAGTTGATGGTCTTATCCCGACTCCATCTGTAATTAACACACAACCAATCATTATTTTCAATTGATGATTAATGTTTCTTTTCAACAGTCTGATTACTCTACCAAGTACAAAGCTGTAATCGCTAATATCCTCTATGTGAACTTGTATTTAACACGCATAATAATAACAAACTAACTACATTACATTGAACACTCTATTTAATATAACTTCCTCATCAAAACAAGCTCACCGCTAGTAAAGCGGAGTGTCTAAAGATTTACAACGCTAAAATGAGGGGTTCGCTTCCCCTGGGTGGGCTCAGGAGATAGCCCGATGTGGCTTTGCTGTAACAAAAGACACTCATCAAAACAAAATCAAAAGTATGGTTTATAGGTGTCTTTAATTCGACAAATACCATTGGACAAAATCCCAAGAAGTCAATGTTTAAGAAATGAAATGAGTAACTGTTGTTGGTTGCTGAAATTTGCGCAAAGCTATTCTACAGTTGACTGCACTAGACGTCCACGCTTTTGAAGTGAATAATTAGACTGAAAGAAATTATACAATACCATTCACTGCCAATACATTTGTTATTCTTATCGAACACTTGGATTTGACTGTCTCTCTTACAGCACACCCAGTGCAGAACACCTTTTCTCTCTATGGCAAGGAGGTGCGAATCTCTGACATATGGTCCAGGTCGATAACCACTGGACCCGAACTAAAGTGAAGTTTTTAATAGGAATATAAGCTAAATGTTTATTACTTTGCAAACATTTCCTAAAACCTATAGAACAATTTAACACTGAGAGTTGTGTGTTCATAAATCAAATATTTGGATGGATATTATTCTTCGTAAACTCATGATGTCGGTAAAATACGTAGGTTGAAGAAATTTTCATAGAAATGAATTAGAAATCGTGTAACCCAAGCGCTTTGTTTGGTTTTTTTTATGTAAAAACGCAAAGCTACACGAGTACTATCTGCGCTAGCCGTCCCAAATTTAGCAATGTACGACTAGAGAAATTAATCTAGTCATCACCACTGACCGCCAACTCTTGGAATACTCTTTGTATTCAATGGAATACCATTGAATAGTGTGATTGACCGTCACATTACAACGCCCCCACGGTGGAAATGGTGAGCATGTTTTTCTTTGACCAGGATTCGAACCTGCGAACCTCAGAGAGTCGAGAGCGCTTTGGAAAGGTGAACTTTTCTTCTTCAGCAGCAAATTATGTAAATGATAATCAAATGTTTTATTACGTATGTGAAAAACATTGTTGGTTTTAATTTTACAAGGGAGAATTGAAATAAAAATACCCTTATAACTATAATAATTGGGTTCCGATGCCCGCGGTGAACACAGAAAAGGTAACACATTGCGTAGCGTTGTGCTCAAAATACAGTTTTCACTACTTCAAATATATCTTTGTTCCCTGTGTCAACGGTAAGCCTGCAATCTCGAAGTATTTCCTCTAAAAATGTCCCAGTCTGTTGAGGTATAAGATAGCCCCATTTAACATAAATTTTGTTCCTGGATAGTATGTGTTATTTCTTAATTGCTTATGTTGCATAAGTACAGAAAATGGCCATTATTCCCTTCAAACTTCGCTTTTGTGACCTGGATAATGAAATTTAGAAACTAACCTATTTTCTCTGTAAAAATGGGAAAATTTGCATATGAATCAAGACTTACATGTATTTATTCTTAGGTTATAAAAAAAATGAATAAGAATTTTAGAAATGACTAGTTTTTCGAAATATGAGACTGTAATACATATCACTATCACGTATCAGTCCAAAACATAGTCTCCCATCATGTTTTCGTTATTCGCTCTCAGGTCACAAAAGCAAAGTTTGAAGAGAAAAATTGGTCTTTTCCATTTACTTTACGCATAAGCAATTGGAAAACTACACTTTCTTCCCAGGACTTTTGTTGTTTTGTTTGTTTTGAAATTTCGCACAAAGCTACTCGAGGGCTATCTGTGCTAGCCGTCCCTAATTTAGCAGTGTAAGACTAGAGGGAAGGCAGCTAGTCATCACTATCCACCGCCAACTCTTAGCCTACTCTTTTACCAACGAAAAGTGGGATTGACCGTCACATTATAACGCCCCCACGGCTGGGAGGGCGAGCACGTTTGGTGCGACTCGGGCGCGAACTCGCGACCCTCAGATTACGAAGCGCACGCCTTAACGCGCTAGGCCATGCCATGTTGTTTTGAATTAAGCACAAAGTATACAATGGCCACCACGGGTATAAAAACCCCGTTTCTAGTGAGAAGAAGAATACGACTTGCTAGCATGAATGCAACGTGGTACTTTGAATTAAATCACCATTTATAAAACAGAGCATTGTACCAATATACACAATAGTACCAGTTTCAGTTTCACATAGCTCACGTTCTGGAGTATGACACAGTCTGACAACTTGTATCCTAAAGACAGTATTAAATCTTCAATTAAAATAAAGTACAGAACAACTTTTCGATCTTCGGGTTAAAAAAGAGAGTTTGCACGAAACTTTTGCATTGCACATATCTTAGGGAAGAGAGCGTAAACGGGTACGTGGTTGTAGGAGCGCTGCACTTAGATTTTAGGTTATTAATTAATATATGTATAAAGTTGTTCCTTTATATCGATTTAATTTTAGTTTCAGTTCTGAATACTTCTGAAATATTACGTTTTGAGCTAAGTTGTTTGTTGTTTTTTTTCCAGTGAATATATGGAATGTAGCAGCGGAAGGTTTTCTTCTTTCTTTGGATTTATTATTGTTTCTTAATTGTTGAGTGCGTTTTTGGTGTATGTTTTTATGCATATTTTTTACGGTTTTTATGAATATATGTAAGTAACAATACTGGAGGGCTGAGGAAGGTTCTTTGTGGTACAGCAGAAAAATCAAAACTTTTTATTTTTACATATGTTCTCAATGTGACGCTTGTGCCTGCTTTCGAGAGCAAATCAAATTGAAGCGAAGCTCTAACGTAGACAAACAAGCTCGCATTTCATCATCGACTGTAAAAAGCCTCTCTCTTTTTCTGGCTTTAATCTCAGTCAATGCTGAAAATTCAATTTCCCAAAACCACGAAGATGCAAATGGAAGCAGAACTTCAACTGCTTTTGAACTGATTGCAGGTTATGAATTTCTAATGGAGATCTAAAACTCATCCAAGCTCTCTTCGGGAAACAAGTACTGATAAAATTTGTCGTATCGTAAATCAATGAGCTGTTCTTCCTCTTCAGTTGTATGGTTTGTTGTCTCGTTGATTCCGATTGGATAGTTCACCCAGTTATATTTGTCGACAGCAAGTGACGGGAAGTATTGTTTCAGTGCGAACTGTAGGTCGCTTAATGTGTTCAAAATTTGAGGGACTATTTTCTTTTTTGACGGACATTCGTGAACAGAAGGAAAATAATATCTTATTCTTCCACAGCGTCACGTTTTCACCGAAGACCTTCAGTTTGGACTTGCAGTAATAATGTTTTCAGATGGTCCTGAAAATTTAAGTTCAAAAAATTTAATTTGTTAAACAAGTCGGAAAGAAATTGAACCTTCAGCCTTCATCATGAAAAGAAAATTCAAAACCTGCTTCTTCAACCTCCAAGAAAGAAATTACTTCAGTTTTAGTTGGACAAGACGCTTTAACAACTTTCCTTTCGAAAGCCATCGAACTTCAGTAGGATACAGTAGCTTTTTTAGTCTGAATTCATCGTCGATATTGAGTGGCCGAGACTTGATGAAATTCACCACTTGAATAACTTGATTCATAACAGACTGCAAATATTTCGGCAAAGATTTGGAGGCGAGAGCCTCTCTGTGAATCATGCAGTGAATCATCCTAATGCTCGGATTTTGTTGGCGCACCAGAGTGACGAATCCTTCTTTTTTCCTTGCATTGAAGGGCAGTCGCAAAGACAGAAATGATGATTCACTTTTGATATTAAATTTGCAGAAATTACGTATGGGATAATTTGATATATATGTATGTATGTAGATATGAATGTTTATGCAAAGAGATATAAAAATACATATATAAGATATTAAATAACTAAAGCACACTAAATAAAAACTATACTGACATCTTGAGATATTAATTTTTAAAATAAACTAATATTTTATTTAGGTTCTCAAGGGATTAGACTTTCTGCATTTTAACAGTGTTATTCACCGAGATATTAAAAGTGATAACATATTAGTAGGAAAGGATTGGAGGATAAAACTAGGTTAGTTTTTAGACATGTATGCCTTTGTAAACATGTGCATTTCTAAGTGTTTTAAGTTGTTTGTATTAGTTTATTTCTCGAAAAGCACCGTTATATAAAGAACTTATTGTAAATTATATGTACATATGAATGGAAAGTAACATTTGGCTCCAGGTACTATGAACCAGTAGTAATATACAATGAGCAAACACACAAAAAATATTTATATTGTTTTTGAATCCTGTCTATCTGAAGTTTAACTTTCCAAGACTTGAGTATTATAAAACACGTTAATTACAGATGTATTACTTTAGACATAGTTTTCTTAAATTTTGTGTTGTGGCTGAAAATTAAAGCATGTGAAAAATGAAAACATCAGTCTTATATACCTCTAATTCTGAACCTCAATAAACAAATTATGAGGAATGTGTGAAATGAAATACAACTGTATTTAACTTGAATTCTAATATCGAATGAAAAGCTTGTTTGTTTTTGTATTACAGGATATAAAAGATAGAAGTGCTGTTTCTCACATAGCTTTAATTTTAACCCACAATGGAGAAACTGAGAACATTGGAAAAGCATAAATCGACATCTGTACTTAATTTATATTTATAACACACTTTAAGCTAATATTTTATGTATTTTCCATGTTTAAACCATAATTATCATGTTTAATTGTATTTTAAACTTTTTAACACCAACTACTTTATTGATATGATAACTTTCTTTTGGTTCTTTCCATCACACAGGTGATTTCGGACTATGTGCAAAAATATCCAAAGAAAGAAACAAAAGGACATCTCTAGTTGGGACTCTTTATTGGATGGCTCCTGAAATAGTAAGAGGAAAAGAGTATGGGCCTAAAGTTGACATATGATCACTAGGTATCACAGCAATTGAAATGTTAGATGGTAGCCCTCCTTATTACGACGAAGATCCTGATGTGGTAAGTGCTGGCAATCAGTACTTAGAACCAAAGAGTAAAAGTAGATTGAATTTGAGTTTTTCCTTATTTGAATGTCTCCCATTTTTCTTCTATGTAAGTTGCTTAAGTTTTAAAAATCATAAACATTAAATTAGACAGATAATTAAAGACTTTGCTACAGCAATAGTATAAAATTTTGAGGCTTTCAGTGAATAAAATTATAGTCTTTTAATAATTTGGATGCATTAATGCTTTGCTTTAATATTTTGTGTTGTTAAAGTTAGGTTATTGATTTAGTCATCAAGTCACAATCCTTTTTCAGGTAATAGATTTGATAGCAACAAATGGAAAGCCAAACATCAAATATAAAGATAACCTGTCTGCAGTGTTTAAAGATTTCTTAGACAGGTGCTTAGAAGTTGATGAAGATAAAAGATATAGTGCTTCAGAACTCTTAAAGGTATGGTAGAAAGTAGTGTTATTTTACTAGATTATTTTGTTTTATTTTGAACCTATTATCTTACAATGTTCATCTTACAATCTGAGAGGTTCATCTTAATATGGCATCATCTGATAGTTTCATATTTGTTTATTTCTTAATATCCATAACACTGTGTCCAGTATCAACTTTTATTAGTGAAAAATGGAGTAATTTTCACTTCCCTAACCAACATTTACTTAAATATTTTTACTTTATAAAAACGTCTTGTTACATTTAATCCCATCCATCCACATTTACTTTAGTTGATTTCTTATAGGTAAAAGTGTTTTAACTTTGATAGTGGTGCGAAAGTTATAAAGGTGAAAATGCTGGATTTTATTTTCAGATACTTTAAATTGAAAAAAATAAATTTGTGTTTTACGTATGGCTTATGGAAGAGACAGTTCTCTATTTTTATGACAAAAGTTGTTTCATTGTTAGCATTTTCCCTTGTCTTTATTCAGATATAAACATGATGTACATTATTATCTACTTAGTGAAAAAACAACTCTTCCATAAATTGATTAAGGCACAATTTGTTTTTACAAGTAAGAGTCACTATTTCTCTTGTCCAGTAAAATCATCTGTTTAACAAAAGTCTTTATTCTACATTATACACATTTTGTTAAACAGATGTATTTTTTTGTTTTTTTAATTTCTCACACAGCATCCATTCATGGATCTAGCAGAAGAGTGGAAACTTTACAACCCCTCATAATGACACCAGCAAAATGTGTAGAAGAAATTATTAATAGATCAGAACCAGGTATCCCACTATATTACTAATGTATAATGCTGACTTATCGTCATATTAACTGAACTTACTTATATCGTGTTAATGTTAATTTAGTAAAAGTAAACAAATATGTAGTGTTGTTAAAAACATAAAACAAATGGACTTGCAGTAATAATGTTTTCAGATGGTCCTGAAAATTTAAGTTCAAAAAATTTAATTTGTTAAACAAGTCGGAGAGAAATTGAACCTTCAGCCTTCTTCATGAAAAGAAAATTCAAAACCTGCTTCTTCAACCTCCAAGAAAGAAGAAAGAAATTACTTCAGTTTTAGTTGGACAAGACGCTTTAACAACTTTCCTTTCGAAAGCCATCGAACTTCAGTGGGATACAGTAGCATTTTTAGTCTGAATTCATCGTCGATATTGAGTGGCCGAGACTTGATGAAATTCACCACTTGAATAACTTGATTCATAACAGACTGCAAATATTTCGGCAAAGATTTGGAGGCGAGAGCCTCTCTGTGAATCATGCAGTGAATAATTCTAATGCTCGGATTTTGTTGGCGCATTAGAGTGACGAATCCTTCTTTTTTCCTTGCATTGAAAGGCAGTCGTCGGTGCAAACGCTGACACAGTTATTCCAATGTAATTAAAAAAGCAAAATGTTTTCATTCACCAACTCGAAAATGTTTTAGCTTTTCGCTGTACTTTTTAAATTTTTGCAAAATAAGTTTTCGTTTACGATTTTCCCATCTTTTATGAATCGAATAAAAGACAGAACCTGAGCTTTTCCATTGACGTCAGTAGATTCATGAACTTGAAGAGACCATAGCAGAGATAATTCATCTTGAGGCGCTTCGAAGTGTTCGCAAACTTGATCCTTCAAATCGAATGATTTGGAAGGTTTCACAGTGTCTCTATAGTAGCTTTTATTAACTGATGTGTTCGACCTGCTTGTAAAATCCCAAGAAAGTTGAATGTGTTTCAAAAACGCCGTGGCACACAAGTTGAGAATCACTGTTTTATACGTTTTTATACGGAAGATATGAAAGACTCGAGAAATAAAATATTACAAGCAGTTTTATAATGTAAGGAATATTCTGATATCAAAGCAAAGGAAAAACGTTGGTTTGAACAAAAATATTTTATTTTATTTATTTATCTGGATCGTTTTAATAACACATTAAAATAGAAATTACAAGAATTTTCTGTCACCCCGTGGACCAATTACCTATCTGATATTATAGTTACGTCATGTTGCTTAGAAACCAAGTAAAACAAAGCGAGAAAGAAGGTAGAAGCGAAAAACGTATCATAGAGATTATCGAATTTGTTCTTGAAAAAATGGATTTCTTTTCGTATACTATGAATATTAATCGTATAATTTCCATTTACTTACAGTGGGTTGAAAAATCATTGCCACTGGATAGCTTATATCAACTTTTTGTTTATTATATTTCGATAGCGTTGGCCGTAATATATGTAACATTAATTAGGCCTATGTCTGCAAACCGTTTGACGGACGCCATTAAATTCTTCATATTTTTCTTGTCAGCTGTGGTATCACTTATAACGGCTGCACTTGTGTTTAAAATCATATTTTTAATGTGCATACGCAAAATAACGCACGAAAGTAACAACCATGGTTGGAAGCTGAAATACTTTATTATTTGGGTTATGAACGAGAAGTATCCTGATTATGGGTAAGTCATGAGACATAGTGATATTTGTTTGTATACATATACTTGAGACAGTCAAATTAATTTTTAAGGTCAAAAGTTTTTGATTTGGAAATATATGTGGAACTAAAGCAACGCATATTATATTATGTCACTTTAAATGTGTTGTGGGATCAATAATTATATTTTGTGTTAATTTTTCCAGTTACAGTATATTTACAATGATGTAATTGCACTTGTTGGTAATACATATTTCTGCAAATATTTGTATCTCTGTTATCAATACATATGTGAGACTAAGGGATTATTCACCATGTTATATAAATTACAGATATCATTACTTAACAACTCTAAATCTTCTTTCTGTCATCAGATATCCTGATTATAAAACATGTAACCAAGGTTGCTCAGAAGAAGATTCCTACTTACATAAACTAAGGAACCTTATAGTCTACTATGCAATGTTTACGGTATTTCTTGGCCTTGGGTTATGTCTTCTACTCCTTCGGGAATTAAAGGTAAGATTTTAACTCAAATAATCTGATTAAAAATATTTCATTTGAACACTGTTAAAGGATTATCTGTTGAATTACCTTTGAGTTATTTTACTAATATTTACTCATGACATTCTAGGATTATTGTCTTTTCTTCAAAGTTTTGGTATTATGCAATTCAAATATCCTTTTCATTACTTAACTGGTATCAGAACATTAAGTTCCCAGTTAATCTGTAAATGTACCCCATTGGTACAGCTGTAAATCTAGAGATTTACAACTCTTAAAATCAGGGGCTTGATTCCCCTCGGTGGACTCAGCAGATAGGACTTTGTTATAAAAAAAAAACTTATACACACATATTCTGTAAATATATCAAAGGCTTAGAATTATTACTTTATAGTTGCAAAATTAATAACTACGTGTCTTTAGCAGAATTCGAAATTTATTGAAAAGGAGGAATTAAAGATCTGCTCACCTATTGAACTGGATGAGAAAGGTGTCATCATTATAAAAAAGACCATTTATTTGCCAACCAAAGCACATGACAAGAAAGTATCAGAGAAGGAAAATACAGAAAAGTTAGAAGCTATTGCTTCTGAGGGAAATACTGATGAGAAGTATAATGAGATGTCAACCAACTCAAATGAAAAAATCATGACAAAATTAAGAAGTATTTTTCTGAGGGAGATCCCAGTAAGAAATACAGTGAGATGTCAACCAGCGCAGATGAAACGAAAGAGAGAAATGAAGAAATTATGAGAGAATTAATAAACATTGTTTCTCAGGGAGATCCCAATGAGAAATATACAAAGATATCAGAAATTGGTCAAGGGTAAGTCTGAAAGTAATATGTACCTCAGCACTTGTTTTCTTTTGCATTTAATATTTAAATAACGTTTATATAACAACAAACATTTAATTGGGAACGATTTTTTAATTGCTGTATTATGAAGTAAACATTCAATTTTATCACCTTCAAATATATAAAATTAGAAACATATAATCCTCTTTTGTTTTATCAGTAGTGTATGGTAATGCATTCACATGTTGGCACATTAGAGATTCTTATGATATTTTATTGTTTCAGTTGTTCAGGAACTGTGTATTCAGCAGTAGAAACAGAAACAGGGTTGGAGGTGGTTATAAAGCAGATTAACTTAACGAAAGAAATTAGAAAATAACTTCTCATCACCGAACTTTCAGTGCTCCAGGAGAAAAAACATCCGAATATTGTGAACTACTTGGACAGCTTCATTGTCGGTGATGAACTCTGGGTAAGTGTTTTAGCGTTATATGTTAGTTAACTCTGTTTTATTTTTAAATTTATCGATTATAGAGTGTAGGTAAAGGTACTGGCTTTATTTAAATAAGTGGGATAGTTTTGGGCAACCCTACAAGTTTAAGAATGTTTTTACATATTACTCATATATGTGTGAATTTTAAAATTGTGTAATAGAAAAGGAGACTGTGTGGTTATATCCACATTTGCTTCTGACACAACAAATTTTAATTTATTCCATATACAGTGGAACCCCTCTAAAGCAACCACCTTTGGGACTGAGACAAACTGGCCTGAATAGAGGGGTTCCACTGTACATAGTAAGGGATATGTAAACAAAGAAAGGGACTGTGATTGAATGACTGCTTTCAAGGGGTGGTCACTTAGAGTGGTTCCACTGTATATGACTTCAAAATAAGTTTATATTGACACACTTTGCATTCCAGCACAATATATATCATTGGCAATTTTACTTTATACATTTAGTTTCTATTTACATATGTTTGGTTCACCATCTACAGGGTGGCCCGTAACCCCTACTTATGCATATATCATATGTATCCAGAGTATCAGAGTATGTGAATGGATGGGATTAAATGTAACAAGACGTTTTTATAAAGTAAAAATATTTAAGTAAATGTTGGTTAGGAAAGTGAAAATTACTCCATTTTTCACTAATAAAAGTTGATACTGGACACAGTGTTATGGATATTATGAAATAAACAAATATGAAACTATCAGATGATGCCATATTAAGATGAACCTCTCAGATTGTAAGATGAACATTGTAAGATAATAGGTTCAAAATAAAACAAAATAATCTAGTAAAATAACACTACTTTCTACCATACCTTTAAGAGTTCTGAAGCACTATATATTTATCTTCATCAACTTCTAAGCACCTGTCTAAGAAATCTTTAAACACTGCAGACAGGTTATCTTTATATTTGATGTTTGGCTTTCCATTTGTTGCTATCAAATCTATTACCTGAACAAGGATTGTGACTTGATGACTAAATCAATAACCTAACTTTAACAACACAAAATATTAAAGCAAAGCATTAATGCATCCAAATTATTAAAAGACTATAATTTTATTCACTGAAAGCCTCAAAATTTTATACTATTGCTGTAGCAAAGTCTTTAATTATCTGTCTAATTTAATGTTTATGATTTTTAAAACTTAAGCAACTTACATAGAAGAAAAATGGGAGACATTCAAATAAGGAAAAACTCAAATTCAATCTACTTTTACTCTTTGGTTCTAAGTACTGATTGCCAGCACTTACCACATCAGGATCTTCGTCGTAATAAGGAGGGCTACCATCTAACATTTCAATTGCTGTGATACCTAGTGACCATATGTCAACTTTAGGCCCATACTCTTTTCCTCTTACTATTTCAGGAGCCATCCAATAACGAGTCCCAACTAGAGATGTCCTTTTGTTTCTTTCTTTGGATATTTTTGCACATAGTCCGAAATCACCTGTGTGATGGAAAGAACCAAAAGAAAGTTATCATATCAATAAAGTAGTTGGTGTTAAAAAAGTTTAAAATACAATTAAAGATGATAATTATGGTTTAAACATGGAAAATACATAAAATATTGGCTTAAAGTGTGTTATAAATATAAATTAAGTACAGATGTCGATTTATGCTTTTCCAATGTTCTCAGTTTCTCCATTGTGGGTTAAAATTAAAGCTATGTGAGAAACAGCACTTCTATCTTTTTATATCCTGTAATACAAAAACAAACAAGCTTTTCATTCGATATTAGAATTCAAGTTAAATACAGTTGTATTTCATTTCACACATTCCTCATAATTTGTTTATTGAGGTTCAGAATTAGAGGTATATAAGACTGATGTTTTCATTTTTCACATGCTTTAATTTTCAGCCACAACACAAAATTTAAGAAAACTATGTCTAAAGTAATACATCTGTAATTAACGTGTTTTATAATACTCAAGTCTTGGAAAGTTAAACTTCAGATAGACAGGATTCAAAAACAATATAAATATTTTTTGTGTGTTTGCTCATTGTATATTACTACTGGTTCATAGTACCTGGAGCCAAATGTTACTTTCCATTCATATGTACATATAATTTACAATAAGTTCTTTATATAACGGTGCTTTTCGAGAAATAAACTAATACAAACAACTTAAAACACTTAGAAATGCACATGTTCACAAAGGCATACATGTCTAAAAACTAACCTAGTTTTATCTTCCAATCCTTTCCTACTAATATGTTATCACTTTTAATATCTCGGTGAATAACACTGTTAAAATGCAGAAAGTCTAATCCCTTGAGAACCTAAATAAAATATTAGTTTATTTTAAAAATTAATATCTCAAGATGTCAGTATAGTTTTTATTTAGTGTGCTTTAGTTATTTAATATCTTATATATGTATTTATATATCTCTATGCATACACATTCATATCTACATACATACATATATATCAGGTTATCCCATACGTAATGTCTGCAAATTTAATATCAAAAGTGAATCATCATTTCTGTCTTTGTAGAAGGCTATAATGACTGAAATATGTAGCAGAGAAACCTATTAATAACAATCAATACAACTTACTTCCTTACAAACTGCTGATATTACACTTTCACAAAAACAGATTTCGTTGATTATACCAGTCAGACAGCCAACTTCTAAGAATTCCATTATTATCTAAACAAAAAAAAGTTTATGATGTTATTTACAGTTTCTTCCTTAATAAAATTATACATAATAATGAGACAGAAGAATTTACTTTTCCTCATTTAAGATTCTGACAGAAATAATATACCTAATCAGAATAGCAAAGTTGTGTAAAAAAATCACTTCTTTAACATTGTTCAGGAGTCAGACACTTATGATATAGTAAAATGTGTAGTTCAAAGAAAAAATTACAAATTCAATTTAATGAGTGAATTAGAAAAGAACACTTTTCTACATCTTTCCTACTTTTATCTATTTCTACTTTTATTTTACTACGTGAAAAGATTTTTTGAAGTACACTCATGTATATTGATCACTGAAGTTGTGATATCATCCAAAAAATTTATAAAATATTGTGTTGGATGGCATTTTGTGTAAGAAACTGAAATTTTAATATTTATTACATTAAATAATGTTTAAGGTTTTCCATGTCATGCTCCATTTCAGTGTATTGTATAAAGTTCTAATAATTTAACAAACTAATTTCTCCTCAAAAAAAATAATTTTAACAACTATATATACAGGGTAGCCCCTACGTCCCATCCCATCCATATGTTATTATGTTATATTCAATTATGCATGTATTATAAATTTGTTTCTTTTTTTTCAGAGAAATATAGCCAATGTAAGCCCATTTACATTTGAAGAGAGTATTGTGAAAAGTACGTGGGTACATGAACGCAAGAATACTGGTGACACCACACAGATACTCTGGATACATATGATATATGCATAAGTAGGGGTTACGGGCCACCCTGTAGACAGTGAACCAAACATATGTAAATAGAAACTAAATGTATATAGTAAAATTGCCAATGATATATATTGTGCTGGAATGCAAAGTGTGTCAATATAAACTTATTTTGAAGTCATATACAGTGGAACCACTCTAAGCGACCACCCCTTGAAAGCAGTCATTCAATCACAGTCCCTTTCTTTGTTTACATATCCCTTATTATGTACAGTGGAACCCCTCTATTCAGGCCAGTTTGTCTCAGTCCCAAAGGTGGTTGCTTTAGAGGGGGTTCCACTGTATATGGAATAAATTAAAATTTGTTGTGTCAGAAGCAAATGTGGATATAACCACACAGTCTCCTTTTCTATTACACAATTTTAAAATTCACACATATATGAGTAATATGTAAAAACATTCTTAAACTTGTAGGGTTGCCCAAAACTATCCCACTTATTTAAATAAAGCCAGTACCTTTACCTACACTCTATAATCGATAAATTTAAAAATAAAACAGAGTTAACTAACATATAATGCTAAAACACTTACCCAGAGTTCATCACCAACAATGAAGCTGTCCAAGTAGTTCACAATATTCGGATGTTTTTTCTCCTGTAGCACTGAAAGTTCGGTGATGAGAAGTTCTTTTCTAATTTCTTTCGTTAAGTTAATCTGCTTTATAACCACCTCCAACCCTGTTTTTGTTTCTACTGCTGAATACACAGTTCCTGAACAACTGAAGCAATAAAATATCATAAGAATCTCTAATGTGCCAACATGTGAATGCATTACCATACACTACTGATAAAACAAAAAAGGATTATATGTTTCTAATCTTATATACTTGAAGGTGATTAAATTGAATGTTTACTTCATAATACAGCAATTAAAAAATCGTTCCCAATTAAATGTTTGTTGTTATATAAACGTTATTTAAATATTAAATGCAAAAGAAAACAAGTGCTGAGGTACATATTACTTTCAGACTTACCCTTGACCAATTTCTGATATCTTTGTATATTTCTCATTGGGATCTCCCTGAGAAACAATGTTTATTAATTCTCTCATAATTTCTTCATTTCTCTCTTTCGTTTCATCTGCGCTGGTTAACATCTCACTGTATTTCTTACTGGGATCTCCCTCACAAACAATACTTCTTAATTTTGTCACGATTGTTTCATTTGAGTTGGTTGACATCTCATTATACTTCTCATCAGTATTTCCCTCAGAAGCAATAGCTTCTAACTTTTCTGTATTTTCCTTCTCTGATACTTTCTTATCATGTGCTTTGGTTGGCAAATAAATGGTCTTTTTTATAATGATGACACCTTTCTCATCCAGTTCAACAGGTGAGCAGATCTTTAATCCCTCCTTTTCAATAAATTTCGAATTCTGCTAAAGACACGTAGTTATTAATTTTGCAACTATAAAGTAATAATTCTAAGCCTTTGATATATTTACAGAATATGTGTGTATAAGTTTTTTTTTTATAGCAAAGTCCTATCTGCTGAGTCCACCGAGGGGAATCAAGCCCCTGATTTTTAGAGTTGTAAATCTGTAGATTTACAGCTGTACCAGTGGGGTACATTTACAGACTAACTGGGAACTTAATGTTCTGATACCAGTTAAGTAATGAAAGGGATATTTGAATTGCATAATACCAAAACTTTGAAGAAAAGACAATAATCCTAGAATGTCATGAGTAAATATTAGTAAAATAACTCAAAAGTAATTCAACTGATAATCCTTTAACAGTGTTCAAATGAAAGATTTTTAATCAGATTGTTTGAGTTAAAATCTTACCTTTAATTCCCGAAGGAGTAGAAGACATAACCCAAGGACAAGAAATACCGTAAACATTGCAAAGTAGACTATAAGGTTCCTTAGTTTATGTAAGTAGGAATCTTCTTCTGAGCAACCTTGGTTACATGT
Organism: Tachypleus tridentatus; assembly: GCF_004210375.1. Lineage (NCBI taxonomy): Eukaryota > Metazoa > Arthropoda > Merostomata > Xiphosura > Limulidae > Tachypleus > Tachypleus tridentatus. The sequence goes on along the minus strand of NC_134828.1, from coordinate 46,142,134 downwards.
TTTATAATCAGGATATCTGATGACAGAAAGAAGATTTAGAGTTGTTAAGTAATGATATCTGTAATTTATATAACATGGTGAATAAACCCTTAGTCTCACATAAGTATTGATAACAGAGATACAAATATTTGCAGAAATATGTATTACCAACAAGTGCAATTACATCATTGTAAATATACTGTAACTGGAAAAATTAACACAAAATATAATTATTGATCCCACAACACATTTAAAGTGACACAATATAATATGCGTTGCTTTAGTTCCACATATATTTCCAAATCAAAAACTTTTGACCTTAAAAATTAATTTGACTGTCTCAAGTATATGTATACAAACAAATATCACTATGTCTCATGACTTACCCATAATCAGGATACTTCTCGTTCATTACCCAAATGATAAAGTATTTCAGCTTCCAACCATGGTTGTTACCTTCGTGCGTTATTTTGCGTATGCACATTAAAAATATGATTTTAAACACAAGTGCAGCCGTTATAAGTGATACCACAGCTGACAAGAAAAATATGAAGAATTTAATGGCGTCCGTCAAACGGTTTGCAGACCTAGGCCTAATTAATGTTACATATATTACGGCCAACGCTATCGAAATATAACAAACAAAAAGTTGATATAAGGTATCCAGTGGCAATAATTTTTCAACCCACTGTAAGTAAATGGAAATTATACGATTAATATTCATAGTATACGAAAAGAAATCCATTTTTTCAAGAACAAATTCGATAATCTCTATGATACGTTTTTCGCTTCTACCTTCTTTCTCGCTTTGTTTTACTTGGTTTCTAAGCAACATGACGTAACTATAATATCAGATAGGTAATTGGTCCACGGGGTGACAGAAAATTCTTGTAATTTCTATTTTAATGTGTTATTAAAAGATCGAAAAGTTGTTCTGTACTTTATTTTAATTGAAGATTTAATACTGTCTTTAGGATACAAGTTGTTAGACTCTGTTATACTCCAGAACGTGATCTATGTGAAACTGTTTGTTTGTTTGTTTTGGAATTTCGCACAAAGCTACTCGAGGGCTATCTGTGCTAGCCGTCCCTAATTTAGCAGTGTAAGACTAGAGGGAAGGCAGCTAGTCATCACCACCCACCGCCAACTCTTGGGCTACTCTTTTACCAACGAATAGTGAAATTGACCGTCACATTATAACGCCCCCACGGCTGGGAGGGCGAGCATGTTTGGTGCGACTCTGGCGCGAACCCGCGACCCTCAGATTACGAAGCGCACGCCTTAACGCGCTCGGCCATGCCAGGCCCCATGTGAAACTGAAACTGGTACTATTGTGTATATTGGTACAATGCTCTGTTTTATAAATGGTGATTTAATTCCAAGTACCACCTAGCATTCATGCTAGCAAGTCGTATTCTTCTTTCCTCTTCTGTTAAAATGTCTCCTGATCCGAGGACAAGCCAATATTAACGTATATTTTAATGAATGTTTAAAGTATTCTAAAATTAAGAATTGGTAATACCCCATCAGTTAAGTCCTTCTATCAAGAATACGATTGTTTTCTCTACAACAGTACGTTTTCAATTGAGACATTCAATTCCTGCTATTCATTTAGAGTAGTTAACAGGTTAGTGTGGTTGAGGGGGGGACGATGACTTATCTATCGTTTCAAAACTAGGTACGGCTAAAGCAATCACACATGAACAGCTTTGTGTAAAAATGAACAAAGAATAACAACAATTAAAATATAGCCAATCATTACAGTTTATTGCTTAATCAAACAGTTACTTTGTTTCATTTTACCACAGCATAATGTGTTGATGTTCACTGTTTTTCTAAACATTAAACAAAATGTAACAGCTCACAAAATAAAAGTTTTCAAATTTTGATAATTTTCTTTAAAAATACAGATGTTTTAAGACATTTCCAGTTCATAAAACCTAAACTTTTGTATCGAAATGCTTTTTAAATGCATGTTTAATACAAAAACAGTTACGTTAATTGTAAAAGAAAACCTTGAAAGACTTTTTCAGACACATTCGAGATGTTTCATGTTTTGTTTGTGTTGTTTTGAGACTTAAGTAAGCATAGATAAAAATATGTGTAACACAAAAGGAGAAAAATAAAATAAAAGTAAAACAATGTTGAGCAAAACAACAATTTTTTTTGTAGGTTTTAGTGACGAATTAATTACTTGATACAACGCAAAGATTTGTATTAATATAATTCTCATAATACGATCTTTATTTTCTGGTAACTTGGGCAAAACGGTCTGGAATGGAGTTCCGCTTCTTAAGGGTTTAAGATATCAGTGTATCCAGAATTCTGATTGGATTACACTGTATTTCGTTTGGCTACTACAATATGGGTCAGAAATGTGATCATATCTCTTTCAAATCCAAACAATACTGGTACCGTAGTTTGATAGATTATAATTATATTAATTATTTGCCTCCCACCTTTCTTTATAGTGAAATACAATTTTGATTTGTTCTTCTCTTTCTCTTTCATTATTGTGAAGTACAGTGTTAATTTGTGTGTGGTGAAGTATAGTGTTGATTTGTTTATCTCTTTCTCTTGTTTTATTGTGAAGTACAGTGTTTATGTGTTGTTCTATTTATTTTGTTTTATACGAATATACACTTATTTATACACGTGTATATATCATATATTACATAGCTATGTAATAAATGAATTAGTCTTTTCAAGGTGAGAATGTTAAGACTAATGTCTTAGGCCCGGCATGTCCAAGCGTCTTAAGGCGTGCGACTCGTAATCTGAGGGTCGCGGGGCCGCATCCGCGTCGCGCCAAACATGCTAGCCCTCCCAGCCGTGGGGGCGTTATAATGTGACGCTCAATCCCACTATTCGTTGGTAAAAGAGTAGCCCAAGAGTTGGCGGTGGGTGGTGATGACTAGCTGCCTTCCCTCTAGTCTTACACTGCTAAACTAGGGACGGCTGGCACAGATAGCCCTCGAGTAGATTTGTGCGAAATTCTAAAAAAGAAACAAACTAATGTCTTAGAGAGTTAAGGGAGAGAAAGAATTTAGAATGTGTTACAACCACCAGATGAAAATCATGGATCAGAAGAGAAATTCTACCATATGATTAATAATTTAAAAATTAATGACATTGCATTGTCATTATTATGTCGAAATTATTTCTTGCTATGACACATAAAGGGCTAGAACTTTATTAAGTTTAATAAAGTTAAAGTTAAAGAATTTCATATGACTATGTCACAAAAATCTACAGTAAAATTGTTGTAACAATGTCTTAAATCATTAAGATGTTTAGAGTGTATGTTCTGATCAAATGTTACAAAACAGAACCATAAAAGCATCCCCAGACAGCACTGATAGAAGGTGGAAACCACAGATGGAAAGAACATCTTTCATCGTTTGGCTATTAGTGTGTTTCAGAGATCAGGACATAGAAACATTGTATCAATCAACTCGATTTGCCAAGTGTGACTTCAAATGAAATTGAAAAAGTTCCATTGTCTCTCATCCAGTTGTTCCAATGTCAAATTCAGGGTAATCCAAAGCCCAAAACAAACCGACACTTTCCAGACTTTAAGATGGGTACATCTAATGTAGAATCCCAGTTAAAAAAACATGATTTAGTTTGAATGGTGACTTGATTCTTCAATAGATAAGCTCTCACAGCTCACTTACAAGCACCTCTTCAGACTCCAGATTCTGTTCCTAGACTTAGTAAAGAGTATGAAAAAAATGAAGCCCAAAGTCAACAGCCAAGTAATGCACAAGGAATTTAATTTTGGTGGAATTACCATTACCAGTGAAAGCTAGCAACAGCATACCACTTACATGCATTGGTGTAGACCAGGGTGGGCAACCTATTTTTCATAGTGGCCACAAATGTGGCTAATGAAAACAACATTGGCCACACTATTCACAAAAAAATTGAAAGATGTTAGTTGAATCAAAATAATTACATTTCAACTAATCTTCGACGTGAAAATTGATGGGCGTTTTCGTCAACAAATTTCGTGAAATTTAGCTTAATATCTATGCTCAATTGAGCATCTTAGCTCTGCCTCTAAATTTGTGTCAGTAAGTTGAGATCTGTATCTAAGTTGGAGAAAATCTAGTGCAAGAAATATTGACTCACACATCCATGTAGATCCAAACATGCAAAATAATTTTAAAATTGCTATTTTTAAATTTGAAACTTTCATTTATCAGAATAGTGAGCCACATCTCTCTAATAGTACATCCTGTTCTACACTTTTCAAATCCACACTTATCCAAAGAAAAAAAAGACGTAATTTCCTTACTTAAATTTCCTCAGTCAAACTGAAATGGATCATAGAAAAATTTAAATATCAATTTCAAATTTTTAAATTTGAAGAAACATGATTCAAATTTTTGAGACAGATTTTTGATCCAGTTTACATAAGGATTATTTTTAGCATCAGAGAAATCATAGTCCTTACTATTTTCCAGAAAACTATTTAACTTTGCAAAATGTGTCAAATCATTAATTTGTAATTGTTCCGCAAGGAGGTTTACTTTTAACTGAAATTCATGAATAGACTGTAATTGCTCGCTTACAATTTTATCCCTTCCCTGAAGCTGTGTATTCAAATGATTCAAGTGAGCGATCATTTCGCACAGAAAGTGCAAATCACACTGCCGTGACAGAGTTCCAATTTCTGGAAGATTTTCAATCTTGCCTTTTTCAACAAGATCTTCTTTTATTTGAGGAAACAAGGCAGTAAATCGTGCCGAGACTTTTCCTCTACTTAACCATCTTACATTTGAAAAAGAAGTACACATCAAAAGTACAGTGACTGCTTTTCTTCAAAGACTTAATAAACTGTCGATTGTTGAGAGAGCTTCTATTCAAATACAATTCACAATTTTTACAACAATGTTCATCAAAATTTTCAGTTTATCACTTTTAGACATCTGAACTACTTTATAGCAAACTAATGTAACTGGTTCTATCGATGATAAAAATCTTTTTAGGTCTTCCTTTTGTTTACGAAGTTGTGCTTTCAGGTGGACCCGGCATGGCCAAGCGTGTTAAGGCGTGCGACTCGTCATCTGAGGGTCGCGGGTTCGCATCCCCGTCGCGCCAAACATGCTCGCCATTTCAGCCGTGGGGGCGTTATAATGGTATGGACAATCCCACTATTCGTTGGTAAAAGAGTAGCCCAAGAGTTGGCAGTGGGTGGTGATGACTAGCTGCCTTCCTTCTAGTCTTACACTACTAAATTAGGAACGGCTAGCACAGATTGTCCTTGAGTAGCTTTGTGCGAAATTCAAAAACAAACAAACAAAGCTTTCAGATGGCTAATTTCATCCATACGATTTTTACTATCAACTGGAAATTTCACATAAAATTCGTTGTGAAAATTGTTAAATTGTTGCTTGAGGTTGTATCCTTTGTTATTCTGAAAATCTTTTGTTAGACAAAAGACACATGGATTTGTTATTTGCTTCAATCACTGCAAATTTCAACTCCAAACTTTCATTAAATTCTCGTTTCACGTTTTTCCAGTCACGCGCCATTCTCTTTTCAACAGTAATGTCAGAATCATTTACATTGTCCAGTGTGCAGAATGAACAATTATCAGTTTTTAACTTTAAGACAAAACCTGTACAAAATGTGAGTAGTGGTTGTAGTAGACCCACAAATGACCCAGAATTTTATTTTAAGTCCACCTAGTAACTACATTTACTATTTTGTTTGATTGATAATCAAAATTTTGAAGAAATTTGTTGAAAAGTCATTTCCCTGTGGATGAAGGCAATTCTTTTCTGTATTAAGTAGTTGTTTTTGTTGTATGTCTTGGTTTATATGTAATCAAATACAAGTTCAAGTTGAGAGTATGTTCAAATGAACTTTGAGTAGCTGTTAGTAAAATATATTAACTTGGAAAAATCCAATAACTATGAAAAAGTTTATGATTTGTAAATAACTATATTTACTCGTTTTTATTGAAAACCGACAATGCAAATCATATGCTTTCTTTGATTTACGTCTTAGATTTTTTGGTACATACATTTTATAGTTATTTATACCAAATATTTAACATACTTTTCCCGTAGCAAAACATTTGTGATAATCAAATTCAAGATATTTACTGTGCATATCAAGATCCAGAATAATTCAGTCATTTTGCTTATGTTGTCACAGAACACCAGACAAACTTTCATTATTGTCATTACTTTTGCGCTAAGATGGATTTAAGAATATTCTGAAATATATGTAGTTACTTCGGAAAGTACCCAGAGTTTCTCATGCCATTAAATTGATATATTGGTTGTTTTCCCATATCCTGCCAAGTTAAAGAGGTTGTTACTAACACCAACTCTGGAGCACCCAACATAAAGCTGACTGTGAAAACAGCATGCACTTTGTAGGTTGAAACCAACAACCTTGAGTGACTGCCCCTGATTGATTTAAAGCATTTTTGAATTAAGATATTTTCTGTTATGTTACCAACATTTTCAATTGAAAACGTTTCTTTCTCTTGCAGTTATAGCAGTCACATACACAAGGATATATCATATTTTTATTATAGATAAACATAACAATTTAATTCCAATGTCATCATCATTCTGTAATTAATTTAAAAATAAATCATTATTTTTAAGTTTTTGGTTAAAAAATAATTATACAGAAAACATCTCTTACATTATTAATAGATATGAAGCTCTAAGAAAGAACTGGAAATTTTTTAGTGCTATAGAACAAAGGCATTGAAATGTTCCAGAATTAAAGAATAACATGTACAGTATGGACTACAGAACATTAACAAATGTATTATTTTTAAACATTCTATATTAGTAAAGCAGCATATGTACAATATTGTCAGATATCTAATAAACCAATCAAGACATTTGAAAAGTATTCATGTCTTTGAAGTACAAACCAATAAGCTTAATATCTGAAATGCACATATTTTATTGTTAAACTTCTTGAATTATTCAATGATATCTGTTAAACAATAGTACCAATTAGTGGATACAATTATCACTGAAGTAGAGATATTTTAAGGGGAAATCTGCACAGTGAAACAATGGTAGATGATACATTTTAAATATACATATATAAAAGTCATCAGTAATTCTGATCAGTTCTTAAAATGTTTTTCGTTTCACCATTTCATCTAACAGATTTTATACTTATAATATGAGAAAGTATTATCTAGAAATGTTTAAAGGGTATCAGATTTATCATAGTTTTTCAAGAAGTTTGCTTCTCAGTAATAAAATAATGGGATTATTGGTGCTGTACACTACAGTGTGATCAAGCTCTTCCCCAAAGCACAGTTATTATTATTGCTAATGGTATTGTATATATACATCACCTTCTGATATTGTCTAATCTCCTTCACACAAAGCTATCTTATTCCTTTTCTTCCCTCCAAGCATTTTTAAAAAAATATTTTCACAATTAGTGCACAATTTCTGAATATGTACATATCATGCAACTACTCACTACCAATAGTATTGTGCCATTTATATTGATGCAACTAGCTCCATCTGCTATTCCTGCTCAAAGTACACTTTCTTCATCAGCATGCCATTTTTTGAACATGAATTTTCTCACCCACAGTAACAGTTTAAGAACTTGCTGATTTACTGTTTCATTTTCTTTCAACAGTTTCATCTTACCTTTCTTCCATTCACTTGTAAGATGAAATTTAGATCAATGTATTGACTAATTAGATACTTGTTATAATACCTACGTTACTGTGCTTTCTGGTACGACTTCCTTGAAATTGGTTTTGATTTTATCTACAGAGGAGGGACGGATGTTAATTCATAGGACATTAGATTCGTATACACAGCCAGCAATTTATTTTTTGTTTCAACATGACAGTGTTCTAAGAAACAATGGAATCAATGAAAAGTAAATTTGGAGACTTTTCTTCAACTCTTCTACCAGTTGTTACATGGCCATATCATTAACTTTTGTGTGTACTTTACATATTATTACTGTTAGTAACATCTAATCCTTTGTTCTGAGTGATATTTGTCACTGTTAACTATGTGTCTTATGATCCTAATTTTCATCAGTATAGGACTTAATTATGTGCTATTTGTTGTCGTAGTTAATTAGATGTGTAGTAAGTTAGATATGAATTATTAATGTATTTTATAGGTAATCTAAGTCAGTTTGCACATTCTTTATGAACTAGATATATTTAGATGGTTTATCCATGAGATATTTATCAGACTTTGTTAATTGGATATATTTCAATAATTTACACATTACAAATCACTATTAATAGTAATATTGCATTCATTATTCTATCTGATTATTTTTCATCATTGTTGACTATATACCTTATCATCCTAATTTTCATCAGTGAGATATAAAATCTTTTGATTTCTTATGCATTTATTTGTTTCCCATTTGTGGGGTTGAGTCTTCTCACATTTTTTCATCTATGCTTTCCTTTCAGCATTCTTAAGTCTTCACCAATACTATAAGAATCCCACTCTGTGTAGGGCATCGACTGGTATGGTATACATTTTATAAAACTTTATAGGGACAAAAGGAGGTCATTAGCTCATCATGGATGTCTCTTCCAACTTCCAAATATAACTACTCCTTACTACTCATGTATTCATCCAATCTTTTCTCAGTTAAATTTTCTGCCTCCATCACCCTTGAAGGCAGCAAATTTCAAAAAACCAAATTTGTTTGAAAGGTAATACTGTCTAAATTGCAAAAGATTCCTACTCTACCATAGTTTGAATTTTTGACCCCTCATCCTACTGTTTTTACTGCTAGACACAAATGTTTGAAGAATCAATATTATCAATACCATTAATAATGTTAAATACTTTAACCAAATTCTATTTGACCCTTCTCCTCTCCAGAGAAAACAAATTTAGAGATTTTTAGCTTGTCCTCATAGAACAATCCAACCATCCCAGATATTGTGTTAGTGTTTCTTCTCCAAATCTTCTCTATCAGTTCAATGTTCTTGAGGAAGAGATACCAAAACTGTACACTGTACTCTAAATCTGACTTTGCAAGTGATCTCTACAATGAAACAGTAATATCCTTTGTCTTGTATTCAATATTTTTATATTTCTTCTCAAAATACTATTAGTCCTATTACTATCTCCCATACTCTGTTTAGATTACTTAAGTGATATTTCTATCACAACATGAAGACCTTTGTCTTCAGCCACAGTATTTGATATTTTCCTATTCAAATTGTATACAAATGATCTAAATCTCCCTGTAAGTCTACAGCATCTCTGATACAGTTATCCACTCCATCTTCAAACTTCAAAATTTTGTTAGTTATTCCAGAATCAATATCATTAATATCAGTCACAAACAGCAGAGGACCCAGTACAGAGCTCTGAGGCACACCACTTGTAACTGTGATCTAGTCAGATCTTAACTCCATTTATTACTACTTCCTGGACAATTTTCTATCTAATTTAACAACATTCCTTCCACATCCACATATTTAGTTTTTGTAACAAGTCTTTTGTGAGGCACCTTACTGAATGCTTCCCAAAATTCAAGGTAAACCAAATCCATGATATTTCCGTAATCAACATTATCAGTTAAATCCTCAAAGAATGTGACAAGATTTGTTAAACAGCATTTTCCCTCAGTGAAACTATGCTGGCTCTTTGACATTATGTTAATCTGCTTTATTTGACTCTGCAGTGCATCTTTAATCACATACTCCAAAAACTTTCCAACTACTGATGTAAGACTAACTGGCCTATAACTGACTGGAAAATGTTTATCACATACTTTAAATATTGGACTAACATTAGCCAACTGCAAGTTTTTTCGTACTCTTCCACTACTCAATGGTCAATAAAAATATTAGCTAGTTGTTCATAAATATAAACTTTAAGCTTCTAAGACAAACTCTAACATAAAAATTGTTTAGCTTAAGGATGTATCTATTTTTTTTATGTTTCCCAACTTCTGTCTCACAATTTCAGAACTTAAAATGATATCTTTTACATCAGTATTTTCCCCATACTTTAAGTGCTTTGGAAGAGGTATAACAATTTTATCTTCCTTTGTAAGGACTGAAAATATCATATACGAGGGCTGTTCAAAAAATACGCGGACTGTTTGAATTGCGCGGCTCCAGTTGGTTCCAGGGGAATCCATTTGGTGTTGCTAGGTTCGCACAGATCAGCTGATTACGACGCCATTTCCCGATTGCAGATATCTTCACTTGTGTATTAGCTACGCGGTTTTAAGTGAAGTGCGATTTTTTCGTTTAGCGGATCTCAGAATGAATGACCTGAAGGAGCAATGATTTGCTGTGAAACTTTGTGCTAAACTTGGAAAATCTGCAACTGAAACTTTTGCTATGCTTAACACGGCTTACGGTGATGTTGCTATAAAGCGTACGGCATGTTTCAAGTGGCATGAACGTTTTAAGGATGGTCGACAGTCCATTGAAGATGATGAGCGTCCTGGACGTCCTTCCACGTCAACTGACGACCCACACGTCGAAAAAATCAACACCTTGGTGCGGGCAAATCGATATCTGACTGTCAGGGAGCTTGCTGAAGAGTGTGGGATATCAGTTGGATCTTGTTACGAGATTTTGACCGAAAAATTGAAGATGCACCGCGTTGCTGCGAAATTCAGCCCTCAGAACTCGTGAGTTTTTTGCCAAACACTCGATCACTGTTCTTCCCCACCCCCCTACTCACCTGACCTTGCTCCTTGCGATTTTTTCTTGTTCCCCAAACTCAAAAGACCCTTGAAAGGAAGAAGATTTGAGACGATTCCCAAGATTAAGGCAAATGCGACGAAGGAGCTGGAGGACATTACAAAAGAAGCGTACCAGGACTGTTTCAACAAGTGGAAACACCGTTGGGATAAGTGTGTGCGTTGGGGAGGAGAGTACTCTGAAGGGGTCTCAGACCTGTAACTTCTAAATAAAGTACATTTTGTTTTATGACGTCAGTCCGCGTATTTTTTGAACAGCCCTCGTAATTGAATAAATTTACAATCTCATAATCTTCTGAGATCAGCTCTGCACTATAATTTTTAAGAGGCCCAATCCCTATCCTAACATTTGCTTATCCATCATACACCTAAAGAATTCCTTATTGTTAAACTTAATCCTCTCAGCCAACCCTCTTCAATATACAGTGTTTTGCCATTTTCACTTGTTTTTCTAAACAGCTCTCTTGATTTCAAATGGTACTCCAAGTCATTATTATTTCTAGTAAGTTTAAATTTTTTGAGCTTATTATGTTTATCCCTTATATGATCTCTTAAACTTTATCAGCTTTGTACTTTATTTTCTGTAGAGAATATGTATACTCTGTATGTGTAATACTTTCTTCCGAAGTTCTTTCCACATCTCTTCAAGATTCCCTTCCAATTTTTTAACCAAATCCAAAGAAGTCAGATCATGTTTCATATTATCAGAATTAGCTTTCCTAAAATTTGGAATCAGGATTCTATTCTTCCTCAGTTCTGTATGTGGTAAAATTCCAAACCTAATAGTGTAGTAGTTGTATCCTATTCACATTGGATGTTAATAGTTAATCTAATATATATTCGTTTCTTCTAGTTATGTCACCAATTGGTGTGTAAAAGTATTCTGAACAATTTACAAAAGCTTTTCCCTCTTACTATTAGATGCAAAATTATCCCAATCAATACCACTGAAACTAAAACCTCCTATAATAACATCTTTTTCAGCTGCCATTCTGATCTCATTATACATTATCGTTTAGACTCTGATTAGATAGTCTTAAACAAATACCAATTACAAGACTTTTCATTGATATCCATTAACACTAATCCAAGTTAAATCAACCTTATTGCTGTTATCGTTAATATGCTCTAACTCAACAGGATATAGTTTATTTCTCACACATAAAGTTACTACTCCTCCTTTTTCAATACTCTGTATCTAGTAAATAATTAGTAGTTTATTTCAACCAAATTTCCTTCGTCGAAATTGTTCAAAGCTAATCCTGAGTTTTTACAATGCTTGGAACTCATCACTTTATCTCTAATACTCCAAGCATTACAATAGGAGCAACTAGACATAAATCTCAAAACACATTCACATTTTATGCCTGTTGGATATGTTTTTCTGTCAAGTATAGCTATTTCCTGTTTTACTAATATGCTAGCCTAGTTTAAATCTACCTCTATAGTTGAGTTAATAGCCATTGCTACATGCTTTTCAGTGTAAGCACCTTTTCCAAAAATGATTAATTTACCTATTACAGTTATCCCACAAATCCAACCAACTTATTTGCTCATCCCACCATATTAATCTCTTTCTGAAATTCAATGCTCCTGGATAGTATAAGTGTATTTGTTTGCTCTGATTTACTTCATATACTACTCTATTTACGTGCTTAACTAGACGTACCTAGAACTATAACTGGTACTAGTTTAATGATGTTCTGCAACACCTGCAATAGACATGGAGTTTTTCAATAAGATCACATCACTAACCTAGTGGTATATATATATATTTGTGTGTGTGTGCGTTAAAGTATTAGATGTTAATACATTTCAAAGTATGATGGATTGTGATCATGGATTTCATGAGTAAAGCAGAAGGGGTTTTCTGTCCACACCTTCCAACCCTTTGATTGAAAAAAATAGGGTAAGTTTGCTTTTTAAAATAGGGGATCACAGACAATCATTGTACTCTCTCTGTTCTGACATTCCTCTGAACTTCCACAGCATTTCACCCTTTTTTTTACTGGAGCACTGGAGTTTTCACCAGTTCCAAGCCACTGAGTGAGGTAGACCAAGGAGCCTTCCTACTGAGTGAGTTTTGAAATTGATTTTATAATACATACTCATGATTACTGACTCAATGAAGAAAGAATTGATAGATAGAATAATAAATTAATTGCTTGGAGCAGATCCAGCCTACATGGGATCCTCTTTGTAATGCTAGAGTACAAGGGATGCCTCTATTCCCTTTAATTACAGTTACAGAAGGTTTTATTCAAGCTTCTAGAAATGAGATTGAGGGACTTTGTCCATCTTTTAATATTAACTACAGGAAGTCTACACTGTATTTTTAAAGTTGGGCAATTGCTCCATGTTCTTTTTATAATTCTAGATGCAAGATGCCTCTTACCCTATATTTATGGTTGAGTGAATTATGATTTTGCCCATAATACTGGTTACAGCTGATCATGTTTTTATGGGTGAGTCGAGATGATAGCTCTACCCCATTTTTGGTGTAGTTCATTATTCTTCTTTTTTCTTTGGTGATCTTGGAAGTTTGCCTGGTCCAAAAGCTCATTTCCTCTTTGTAATTTTGGTTGCTTGAATTTTGACACATTCTTTACTTACAATTAGGTTGTTGGGTATATATAACAAAGTCTATATGCCCTATCCACAATATTATGGTTACAGATGAGTTATAGAATGTGTCCAATTGAGGTTTATAAAGTAGATAGCTAATTTCATTTATACAAAACTGTTGCTTGTACTTACTGATCCATTTTCACTTGTGCAAACCACTTCCTTTTCTACACAACTTGGTTTGATTTCCTACTTCCTATGCAAAGAGCATACCTGTTCCAGAAGTAGTGATGTACCCCATTTGTGTGCTTCATTCATCTCAGAGCACACCCATTCATTCTGGGTTGTTACTTTCAGCTAGTTACCCTGTTGTGCACCTAAACTGGCCCTTCTATCTTTATATAGTGGACATAATACCATAACCAAAATTATTTTGCTAACACCAAAATATATTTCCCTTGGGTACTTCCCACCCATACTCCTCATGGCAAGCTTTTTCAGAACAAGCCAATTCTTGAAAGTGAGGATTGAGGAGGAATAGGTGGGGTAGCTAGCTGGTGAACAGTAGTCGCACAAAATATGCACATGTTCAGAAAAAAATGCACAAAATTGATGCATAAAATAGGTGCACTGATCGAGAAAATGTTTTTTTGGCAATGCTTAGAAGGTAAAGACTAATTGAGATAGCTTTGTATGACAGGAGGTAGGTAGCTATCAAAAATACATTTTAAGTGTAAAAAAATGTTAACATATATCTTTCAGTACACAAGATTTGTATGTGTAATTGGTTGTTGTAATATATAAGATCTTCAAGTTTCATTCACCAAGAAGTAAAAGTTTAATAAGAATTTTCTTTACAGAATATTTCTATTGAAATCTTGATGACTTTTGGGCAAACATTTGAAAGATCCTCTCAAATGGCCTTAAAAAAAACGAGTGAAAGAAAAGATCTATTCTACAGAAAAAAAACAACAAGATATGTACCAGGAGAAGTTTGAAATACCAGTCTACTAGTAAATAAAAAAATTGAAAAATTTATGATAGTTTCTTCAGAATGGCATTTTAAATTATTTAAAAATATTACCAAATAAGAAAATTGTTGTTGCCAGGTTTTGTATCTACATTAAAGATACTAATTTTTATTTTCAAAATGGCCACCATTTCCATTGAAATTGTTTTTGGGAAATATCAATTATTATTCATTTTATATAGCATAAAAACGTATTCTCTCCTTTATATGAAAATAATGGCAATACTTGGAGAATTTTATTAACTGGTGTAACAAAAACATAATGGGATGTCAGTATGATTCTGTTGTGTTCACAATGATTGATTAAGTTTAATAATAATCTAGTACAGTAGTGCTTTATTCCCATTTCAGATTGTTGTGCTCTGCATCAACAAATGTTATAAAAGTTAAAAGCAATGCACATTATTAACCGAGTGAAAAAGATTTATTAATCTGGTACATTATACAGTTGTATTAATTTTGTGGGTAAGAATTTGTTGTTTTTTTAATCATGTGGCAAGTCTTCTGTGACACGTAATCCACAGCTAGCACATCGTTTGAAAACATTGGGAAAAGTCTGTTGTATCATTGTTGCCATCCTAATTTCAGAGTATCTTGGTACAAGACAAGATATTGTTACCATATAAATTTCATTGCACGAGAACTACAGATATGTTGCAGCCAGGCTCTTGGAGTTGGTGGCATTTTTTTTTACTCCTTGGTTGCCTCTCATTTCTTTAAATAGTTCCATAACAACTCCCTTTTGCTTTTACAAATTTCTTTCTTTGCCTACATTTGCCTAGATAAACTAGCTTTTGTATGTGGATTCACTCTGCTAGAAACTAGGTTTTGATGCCAATTGTGTCGCTTTATGCTTAATTACAAAGAACACAGAATTTTCATCTATTATCAACATTTAAAATTATGATAAACAATCTGTAAACGAAAAAAATAACTTTCAAGATTATAGATGACGGAAATTTTGCTCCGATTTCATAAATAAGTTCCTGTTTAATAAATGTAAAAAAAAAAACATAATTAAAATAAACCACAGAATTTAACTTCCAAATAATGCCAATATTTAATCTTAACTTGTGAAATTGTAAGCGAATAAATTATTACTCTGATGGCAATTATACTTTCTCCATTAAAATTGTTCAAGTTTTTAAAATTCTTCAAAAATGTTTTTCAATAAAAGTACAAAACAGGATCTTCGCTTTCTTCTTGTATGTTATAGCATCCAAAATTTGTGATCAAGAAGAACACATTTTCACTTTATGCTATCTCGTTTGTTTTGGAATTTCGCACAAAGCTACTCGAGCGCTATCTGTGCTAGCCGTCTCTAATTTAGCAGTGTAAGACTAGAGGGAAGGCAGCTAGTCATCACCACCCACCGCCAACTCTTGGGCTACTCTTTTACCAACGAATAGTGAAATTGACCGTCACATTATAACGCCCCCACGGCTGGGAGGGCGAGCATATTTGGCGCGACTCGGGACCCTCAGATTACGAAGTGCACGCCTTAACGCACTAGACCATGCCGGGCCTTATGCTATCTTGTCGATCACACATCATTTTCACTATCACTAGATGGCATGTAATTAGAAGTATGTAAAAATAAGTTACTTGTCAGAATTTATTTTGCACACTAAAAATATATAAGCTTAACACCACAGATTTATTTCTATTACAAGTAAATATTTCTTGAAAAGAGTTAATTTACCTAAATATTTTAGAAAGAAAAGTGTAAAAAATACAGCTCTTCAATAATTAAGATAAAGACACAAATATTTTATTTACAAGGTTTAATAACCAAATTTGCCTTGCTCGTCTATTCAGTTTTCGACAGTGCTTACTAATGTACACCTAATTCGCTCATCTTCGTGGTTATGACTAATCGATAGCTCAGAATGCTCCCAGTGATTTTCTCAACTTCTACAGAGCATTTGCAAAAAAAAAAAAAAAACACGTTTTGTTCACGCTAGAGTTCAAGGAACAACAAAGAAATTGGTTTTCTACCAGATTCAGTAAAAAACTGAAAACGAACCAAATTCACCTAAAACAGTTGTCGTAAACAGTTTGGTTTGAATTTATAGATAACTAAATTTTCATTACTTGAGCTTAAAAACTCACTGTTCTCAAGTACTTTTTTATAATATCTTTAGCTTTGGTTTTTATTGACATAAAATGGCTTCACTTCCTGTGTACATGCGTCTTTACTTTTATTTTACAAGTTTTTAAAGACTGTTTATCTTCTGAAACCACAACATGAATCATGCCTGCTGTTTAACGTATTAATAGTTGAGTGTTATCAGAATGATGATTTATTGTTACGTTCCAACTCACTGAATAAAATGACCCCCTCCCGTGACACAGCGGCATGTCTGCGGACTCACAACGCTAGAAACCGGTTTCGATATCCATGGTGGAAAGAGCAAACACAGCTCATTGTTTAGTTTTGTGCCTAACTTCAAACAACTTAATAAAATTAAACTAAAAACTTTATATATATACAATTATTCTAACGATACATTTATAAAACAACACAGAAATCACGGATTTGGAATAGATAACAATTTACTATATCCATAAAATTATCGTACAAAATCAACTGGTAATTACATTAAAAAGAAAATAGGTACTAATACAGCTAGAATTACATATCAAAATGTATTTTAACAATTGTTTGTTTATAGAAATATACATAGACATTATAAAGTTTATTTATAACCTAAACCATTATTTGACAAACTGCTCGACCAATGGTCATCATACTTGACATTTACTTCTATAACCCTGAGAGAAGGGATACAACGGGGTAGAGTACTGACGGGAGATCCCTGTGCCACCTCTGGAGCCCTTGTGTTTTCCCGAGCGTCGAACAGGCGAACTGCTTGACCTTTTGACCCCAATCCCATAATGTATTCTTGAGACCCTTGACAATTAAGTAGGCGAACAGTGTTAACTGTACAAAGAATGTAGTTACAGGCTGTGTTTTTTATAGGGTTTTAAATTAATTGAATGTAGAATTCGGTATTAACTGTACCTAGCGTGTAATTACAGGGTGTGGTTTTTATATGGTTTACATTAATTGAATGTGAAATTCACTGTTAGATGTACATAGGATGTAGCTACAGGACGTGGTTCTTATAAGGTTTTACATTAATTGAATGTGGACTTTAGAACATCGATTAATGCTTATTCCTGCCAAACCATATACATCATCTTCTAATTAAATTGTAGTTGACGTAAAAAATTATCTTCAAATTCGTCCACATACGATCTCTCTACATGGTGAAGTCATCTGTAAAAATATTTTGTGTTACTTGTTGTGATCAGAATACAGCTATATATATATATATCTTTGTAATATTTATATCACCGACATGATCAAGATATGTGAGTTACGTAAATATTTAATTGCGATCAGTTACTCGGTTTTTCTCTTAGTTTGAACATGCATGTAGACATGAATGTTTGTAGCTTATATTTCACAATTTGTTGTGTTTTGTCTGTGAAGATACGAGTTTAATCAACAGACAAATGGCCTTAAACTTAGTATTTCAACGATGCTGCAATATTTAAGCCAATAGAATAGAACCAGGAGACCGATACACACGCATCATCTAAGAATATGTAAGGGTGTTATGATATATTATACGTATGACCAACATAGGTGAAAGGTCCTGTTTCAGGTATTACAGTCCAGTTTGGGAAAACTAGTAACACACGAATTAAATGTAGTAGTGTAGATCTAAATAGCGAACTTTTAAAAATAACCAATTGTCTTATTCCTCAGTTTCTATTTTATTACGCTCACGAGTGTAGAATTTCGTAACACGGGTACTCGGAATCAATGTTTTTCAATGTATTTCTCATTTACTTTCTATATTTTAAGAAATATAACTATAATGTAAACATTAATGGGTAAATAGTAAGATAAACATGTATATTTATACAGTAACGTATGGTAGCCAAAATAGTATACATCTGTAGGTTAATACATAGTTTATGTTACTGCCTAAACTGAGGTGCACCCTTGTGCAAATTAAGTGGAACAAGACGGAAAATTACAATTTTTTCAATTTTTTGCATTTTATTTCTGAGAATCCAAAAATTACTCACAAATTAATACGTGATATAACCGCCTTTATTTTTCAAAAGATCATTAATCCGCTTTGGCATCGAGTTTACAAGTTGACTGCAATCTTTACTAATTTTTGGAACGCGGTACCACACCTCAATTATGGCCTTAATCAGCTTATCTTTCGTAGTACAGTCTTTTCCCCGAAGTCTTTCTTTACAAATCGTCCAACGATTTTCAACAGGATTTAAGTCCAGAGAGTTTCCAGGCCAGTCCAGCACCTTTATTCGCGTTGTAGCCATAAAATTTTTCACAAGTTTCGATGTGTGGCACGGAGCCAGATTTTGCTGAAAAATGCCAGATCCATCTGGAAATCTCTTACTCAATTCTGGAACGAATTGCAAAACTTCGATGTACTGTGGTCCTCGCATCATACCTTCTACGATATGTAAGCCTCCGATGCCATAGTAGCTGAAAAAGCCCCAAAACATCTTCTTCAAGGGATGTTTTAAGAACTGATTGATGTGAAATTCTCGAAGTTTCTCACCTAAAGATCTGCGAACATGCAGACTTCTTTGACCCTGTACGAAGAAATGAGTCTCGTCACTGAATAACACCTTTTGGCATTGTTCTTGCGTCCAGTTCTTTTATTTCAAACCCCACTGATACCGTTTTTTCTTCATTGAGTTGGTAAGAAGTTGTTTCTTGACTGGTCTCCTTGCCCTTCTAACGCAATTTCGAATGACGTAATATTCCTCAAAATTTCGTCATATGTCCCACAAATAGATCGACCGTACTGCAAAACACAGCTAATGACGCCGTCTGTGTGAAAAAAATGGCCATTAAAGGAAATCAGTGAATCCAGCGAGCCTACACCGGTTGCCATGCTGAAAATATTGTAAAATGACAATTTGTTTCAATTAATTTGCACAATTTAATACCACATTCAAAACTTGACAGCTTTATAAAAAAAGAGGCTTGTAAGTTATATAAGTAATTGTTCAAATAACACTTTCATGATGCGAAATTCGACAGACATCAAATAAATGAGTAGTAGTGCTGAAACACCTGCGATATCAGAACCTACAATGATTATTGGACCAGCGCAACTTTGAATCATATAATAAATATTTCCACACATTTTCATTAGAATTTTATTACTCTTGAAAATTTCTTTGGTAATGTTGTAGGAAATATGAGATGCTTTTTGTCCAATATTGTGTTCTTCGAGCAAGGGCATGTAAGAATCATACTGTTTTGTTCTGCACGTGCCTTCTTCCTCTTTAGAAGCATTGTATTACAGCGCGCTGCGCAAAGACGGTCAGAGGTTTCAGTTTCATTCACAGTTGGTTTAACTTAAGGTGTTGAAAGTAAAATAAACACATAAAATTTATGGGATATGACTAACAGTTGAAATTCTCAGGGTACGTACTTTGAAACCTCTTGATTAATAATGAGGAGAAAGGGCACAACTGCTCATTTTATTTCTAATTTTACTATTTTTTTCATTATAGTTGATGAGTTTTCTACAGTCTAAAATATCAAGTAATAAACGTAATAACAGTGAAAATATAAAATTTTATTGAAAATGTTATATGTTCATTTAAGACGTTCTAGTGGTTATATAAATGAAATATGACATTTTTTGAGACAAAGAAAATTATTTTTAATCTCAAAGTCAGCTTTTAGTGGTGTGAGACCGTAAATAATAATGCTGTGCCCATGAGAGGGTTAGTAATTTTGAAGTGTTATCTACTACTAGTGTTTGACGAGAAGCATCTTCAACACCTCAGATGACAGGTATAATGTAACAAACATATAACATATTTTCCTTTGCTTTCAGTTATGGGTTCTTATAATTACCATAACATAAAAAGTATCTAAACGTTAATATACTAACTGGAAGTAACCAGTCTTGAGATATCAGAAATTCTATGAACTGATTTCCCAGTTTTGTTAAACTGAAATCAATTTTCCAGAGCTCAAAATTCATTATTTTCACTTCCCATTTTCATTTTTAATATAAAATTTTGTTCTAGTGTTATTATGTCCACTGTTATACAAATATTGATGTCTACAGATAAAGGTTGCCAAACAACGTGTTAACAAATATATGTGTTTGTTTGTGTGTGTGTTTATATATTTGTATATTAGTTCCAAGAAAACGTTATTTTAGTTTCATAAAAATGAACATTTTGCAAAACGTCCCAATTTTGTTCTTGAGAGAGCATTAACATAAAATTAATTACTAAACCAATGTCTATTCTCAACTGTAATTTTTATGATTGGTCAGTAACAATAAATATGTCCAAACAGCTATTATTGCATATGTATTTTTTACCATTCAACAAAATAAAATTCAAACAATAAAATGACGTAAGTTTACAAGTATGCAATTTTAATTTAATTGTCTGTTTAACATACATTTCTTTAAAGTAATAAAACAATGGGTATTATGGCGAGAATAAGGTACTTTTCTGCTTCACATCAAATGGAAGTCAAATCACACCTAGTGTAAAAAAATAAAAACAAGGTAAATAGATATTACAAATATATTTCTTTACAAATCATATACCTATAAAACAAAATTCTGATAGAACTCAAGCTAACAATAAAAATCACTGCATCAGAGGAACCATTCCACTAGCTGATAAGAGATATGAGAATGGAATAATTCATTTAGTAGAACAGGATGTCCAACAGATTTCACAAATGACATAAAATTATTACTTCTCATATCGATTTTTAGAGTTTTTAATGAGTACTTATTCATATAAATCAAATTCGTCAAAACACAAAAGTTTAATGCATATTTAAAAGGAATAAAACAAATTTATGAAAACAGTGACATGTAAAAAAACACATTTATCCTGTTACCTTCCTGAAGAAATCTCCTTAAGTGTAAAAGATCAATCAGTGTTTTCTTTCAACTATGAATTTAACTGTTCATAGTTTTGAGAATGTGATAACATAATTTTATCTATTATTGAAACTCTACAATATAATGTTGTAGGTATATTTAAGTGTTTTAAAAATGATCAGTAGATAGATAAAGGCAACAAACATGGTTTAAATTCTGTTGTTCACTTAGAACAACTTGTCCTGCTGAAAAGTCCAATCATTTCCACACAAGCGAGAGTTTTCAGTCAATAAGGATGCTCTCCTCAACATGCCAATGTATTCAGCCGCTGTTAACGCTGTTGTATAACCTGAACCTCCATTGTTTCATGGAAGGAGAAAGCACCCCAGATCATGATGAAACCTCCTCCACTATATCATGTAGAAAATGTCTCCAGTGGGATATCCTTATCGTGTCAGTAACACTGGAAGCCATCTGGGTCATCCAGGTTATATTTTTTCTCATCAGAGAACAAAACCTTCGTCCACTTTCTACATCCCATGTTTAGTGCTTCTCAGCAAAGTTTAACCGAGCTGTTTCATTGTGTGGACGGAGGTGTGTGGCCTTTAAAGACGTTTACGGTTTTTAAAGTCTTTCTTTCGTAGATACCGTCTTATTGTTCTTGAGCTGCATTCTGCGTCCGTGAGGGCCTTAATCTGGTTCGGCGATCGGCTGGTGTCTTGCCGGACAACCCGTCGAATGCTCCTGCTCAACGCCGGAGAAATTTTATTGGGCCGACCACTTGAAATTCTCGTTCCATATCCCTCAGGGTCTTTTAAGAAATTTGCAACAACAGTTTTACTACGCCCAATCTCACCAGCGATGGCACGTTGAGAGAGACCTTGCTTTTGCAGTTCGACAATTCTGCCACGTTAAAACTCTGTCAACTTTTTAGCCTTTGCCATGTTTTCATCCAATGTAACATAGGAGATGTCAGTAGGAGATATTGACAATGCTAATGCTTGAACACAAATGACTAAATTTCGTTACGTGTTTACCGATTAACGCTTCGTTTCAGTATGGTCTTAAACTTTTGACCAGCTAGTATTTAGGCCAATTTCATAGTGTTCACATTTTCCCTATTAAATGCTAAAAAAGTTTTTTTATTTTTCCTTTTTTATTTTCATCTTTCGAAGCTCTACTCAAATAAGTGGTTGAGTCTAACAACGCAAAATGCATATTGTTTCTTTATGTTCATTGGCCTTAAGATTTTGGCCAGCAGTGTATATGCTGGTCTTTTCAAAATTTCTAATAGAAGTACACATATTTTCTAGGTGCAAGTAATTGTTTTTTTTTAATTTTGGAAAATTTTTAGCTTTGTTTGTTTGTTAAACTCCTTTTTTCCGTGTGTTTTTAAAATGTATTAGCAGTTTCAATAACGACCTTAGGTAACGTTAGTGAAATATTCAGTTTAGTGCATCATTTTTTAAACTCTTCTCCTTGGAGCTCTTGGGCCCCTCCATACTTATCTGTGGCTTCGCGAGGAAATTTTATAATGTTAATAAGTGGGTTACCTTTCGGACTTATTTGCCTATCTAAATGAAGTGAATGCTATAATGCAGGGTACCAGGGTAACGTACTTTAAATTTCAGAGTAAAATGGAAGCGCTTCAATGTAAGCTAAAACTCTGTGGTGAATGTACACTTGTGGAATAACTTAATTTATTCGAAAATCTCAGTGGTTTTTTACTCATGAATGAAATATCCTGAAGTGAAAATGCAAAAGTTTCAGTCTTGCCGCACGTATCTAATTTGTGTACAACTATTGGGGAATAATTCCCTTCTCATTTAGAAAAATTACTATGAATTCAAAATCCATTTGTTGACTCTGCAAATATCAATGATTTACCTTTGAAAGAGAAAGAACAGCTTTTAGAAATTTCATCTGATTACACCCTAAAAATAAAATTTCAACAGGAAGAAATCACATAATTTTGGATTCAAATAGCCGTGGAATACCCTGAAATGAGTAACAGAGCTTTGAAAATTTTGGTACGTTTTCCAACAACACATGTTTGTGAACAAACATTTCCACTGTGTACAGCTACAAATACCAAACTAGAAACAGACTAAATATTGAAGAGGATCTGCGCTTACAGGTAACAACCATAACTCCAAATATTGAACTATTTTGTGAACGAAAGCAAGCCCATCCGAGCCACTGTACTTTTACTGCTATAAATTTTGCAAGCAGAATTTTTTGAACAAGTAAGTAGAAGTAAAATTTTTCTTTAAATATTGATATTTTTAATAAATTTGTATTATAAAAGCTTGAAGTGAACTTTATCTGGTGCTAGTGACCAATTGTGTCTATTTTCAATGTAGTTTTTCTGTTAAGGCTCAGGAATGTTTCTTCTTTTTGATGTGAAGCTCTGCAGGTCTAAAACGTTTGGGAACTCCAGGTTCAGTGTATAATTTCTTTATCGATGTTTTCTATTCTGCACATAGTCTGTTCTAAATTTATAAAGCCTTTCAGCCTCTGGTGGATTACATGATAAGAAAATTAATTTACATAATTTCCGTTGTATGTGTTTCTTCTATGAATTTTAGTGGTGAAACCTTGAAGTGTGTGTGTATGGGGGTCGTGATGTGTTAATGTTTGAAAAATTAATCGTATCGTTGTTTTCGTTTTTCTTTGTGAAATGTTTGTCTTTGTGTAGATTGTTTATATGTTAGATAAATTATGTCTGTTTATCTTAACGAGTAAAATCGCAGAAAACTTCACCTGTATATCTAAACAAAATTATGGGTTTCTATTTGGAAATGATTGATTCATGTTATTCTATGTGATACAAGAAAAGAACAGTCGAAGTACAGGATAAGCAATGTATTTCGTGTGGCTAGTCCGTGTAACTGAATTATGTACGTATTTTTCATTGCAAATTAATAAATTTGACTCGTCGTAACAGTTCGATAATGGTGTTCCTGTTTCATATTGATTCTCGTTTGGAATTTTGTAAAATGTTTTCTTCGAGTAAGTTGTATTGCTTGTTGACAAGGGGTTTGAAGAAATAGGCTTAAGACATCAAAGCTAAACATAATGATGTTAGTGTATAAACTACGTAAGTGTTGCAGAAGATATGAAGTGTTGTTTAAATGGGTGCTTGTTTAAGAAAAGTAACTTGGTTAAATGCAGTTCAAGTGTTCATGAAAGTTGCAGTTTAGAAAGTTATAATGATACATGATTGGGGTAAGGTTTTTTGAACGTTTGGTAAATCGTAGCTTTTGGTGTTGTAGCTTGGTTTGTATGCAAAAAAAAAATTATAGTTTAAATGTAATAGTTTTTCTTTTAATTGTATTCTGAGTAAATTTCTGGTCCTTTTGTTGTATATTTGGTTAATATCAGTGTTTGACTGGATAAGCGTAGACGTATCATTCAATACACTTACCATTAACAAATAATACTGTTTGGCTATTAAAATAACGATTGAATTTTCTTTATCGGCTCTTTGCATGACAATATTTTCATTGTTCCTAACGCTTTAGACCATTTCTTTCTTCTCATGTCAAATTTAGTTTTATAGGTTTCCTTTTGTTTAGTGTTTTTGAAGTTTATTAATCGACCTGTTTTTGGTTTGGTAGGAAAATTGCTCATCATTCTTGTTTTTTGGAAACGAATACTCAAATCCTTCTAGTTATTCTCTAAAACAGAATAATAAACAAACATGATGTAAAAAGGGCATGTCTTCAAAAGTATCATTTTGTCCTTAGATAACATGAAATTTAATTTTTTTACAAAAAAAAAATCAGTAGGGTGTCCCAACTGGAACCCGACTTTAGAAGTGGTGTAGATTGCCAATTATATTCACATAATTATGCTAAAAAGCCATAATTTGCCCCTCTATGTTGGTCATAAGTGAATGAAGTATTTCATAAAATATTACTATTGATGTTATTGATTGTACTTGCACTGTCAATACCATATAAAATATTATTATTGATATTTCTTTTTTATTTTTGTTATAAACAAGCTAACTTATATTTTTAGTTAAATATGCCACATAAAAATATAAAAATGGACTATTCGAACCTATATATTCACAGAGAAAAGAAATATTCCTCCTAGACCACCCTATAGCCCAGTTACCACAAAATAGATTGCCGACGCTAGGTTTCATAATTAAGAGGTATTTGGGGATCATTTGTCATGTTCAAAAACTGAAGTACAAGTCAATCAAAGAGAAAATTGCCTGTTCACAAGAACGAAATTCAAATGACTTGATCTGTCATGGCAAAGATGGTGGATGTGAACCAGCTACAGGCAATTCCAAGTTTTGTCTTGTAAAAGAGATGATAGTTATTTGGGAGTTGGCAGGCTTTGGAACAAGTTTTGTTCTGTCAGGAAAAGCAATCAGAAACAAAATTGAAAACTCCTTTAAAAATATAAAGATATTAAAAGAAATAAGACACTACAAGAAAAAAACGATACATTTTATCAGAAAACTCGCATTTTTGGACAAAGGAGACAAATAATTTACATTGAAACCAAAGATATAGTTTAAATAATAAAAATGACAGCTTCAGATCCGGTTAAGATAAAGAAGAAGACATTCTTTTTTCACAATATTGTAGAGAGGGAAAAAGTAGTGATTTGGAATGTAACAAAAAATTAGAGGAGAAGATCAAAAACAGTAAAAAGAAAATAAAAATCTTGGAGAAAAGGATGACGCAGTGGAATTACGAGAAAACAGCAAGTCTAAGTTTTGAAAATGAAGAAGAAGAGCAGGAGAGCAGTTTAAGTAAACACCAGACAAGCGATAATGATGCTTATGTCCCACATGAAGAAAATAAAAGTACTGGTGAATGTGACAGTTCCAGTGAAGAATATCATTCTTCTAATAAAACAAACAAGGAAAAAATCTAGTAATAATTATAAAATTATTTTAGAGACTTATATCAATCAGCTCATGGAACATGTCATCCCGATTACCACTAAGACTGGAATCGAGGTGCGGCCTCCTTTGAACTTATAGCTTATAGGTACTATCTTGGAATTCAGTGGAGTTAACATTAATAATGTCAGTCTTTCTCGGTCAAATGTTCGAAAAAGGAAATGGGAAAATATAGAATCTGAAATTACAAGCATCAGAGAAGACGTGTTAAGTCAAATATTGAGTTTCACTTCGCCACAAATATAGTGAGGAAATTGAAGGAGGAGAAAAAATTATAGTTGGTGTTGAGATGCTTGCAGTCTGTGCCACTACTCCATCCTTAGATCCAATTGATTTACTTCTAGAAATAATCCAAATACCTTCTTCTAAAGGTCATGAGTAAGTAGTTAGCCTTTACAGTCTTCTTGAATATTATGATATCACAAATCAGGTCATGACAGTTTCATACGACCACACTTTATTTGACACAGGTCAGGACAATGAAACGATCGTCAACCTGATAAGAATTTTGGAAAACCTTTACTGTGGATCGTGTGCCGTCATCACGTTTTCAATGTGATGGAGGCTTTGACAGGGCAAAGATTAAATGCCCAAGGAGGAAATGTAACAATTTTTGAAACAAATTTGGCGTGAAATGTGCCATGTTGTAAATAAAATAGAAAATCTTATCGAGTTTCTTTGCCACTTGATTCAAACTGGTTTTCAAATGTTTGAACTAGCACAAAAAAGTTTAAGATTTTGCAACCATGCACTCAGAGTAGACACATTTCAGAGACGAGATTACAAATATTTATGCCATTCTCCTTGTATACATTTTACCAACTGTGAAGTAATACACAAATCTATAGCAACAACATAAATTTCGTATTAAATTATGAATACATATTAACTTCAGGAATAATTTTTATTGAATAAACAAAGAACTGAACCACACATTACATTACACTTGTTTATCCTTTGAAGTTTCAACTAAATACGAAATCCATATATATCAGTATATTGAAATAACAAATTAACTAACAAGTTATTTGTCCATATATTTATATTTATATTTATAAAGTAACATAAGAGTTTCTTAATGATTTTTTTACCATACGAAACAACAGTGTTTTGTATTGTTTTAATACTTATTTGATTGATTTTGTTCGCAGTAGACTCTTTTTATATAACGGAAAACTTTTTATTTCGTACGCAGTCAGCTTCATGTTTGTTGTAAAGTAATTCTACATGATTAAAATATTGTCTATAAGTTATTATGAACAAAATAAAATGTTTCATAATTTATCGGGTCATCCCATAAGTAATATCCGAAATTTCAATACAGAAAACGCATCATCATTTCTGTCTGTGTAGAAAGCTTTAATGACTAAAATGTGTGTTAGGACATGTATAAAAATGTTCAGACAAATAAAAGAAACTAACCCAACTCCACTTTTTCAGATCGTTAATAAAATAAACCCTTACCATTTCTAGACAGGTTAGTGACTGAAGATGAAAAATGGATATATTAGGAAAATGTTAAGACCCGCAGACATCGGTTCAGTGCAGGTAAACTGGTTAAAGCACAGCCCAAAATGGACCTTCACCCAAGGAAAGTCTTGTTAAGAGTTTAGTGGGATATTTATATGCAAAAACGGCTCGTTTGGGCTGAGAAAACACTTTACATAGAAGAGCGAACAACGTTTCGACCTTCTTCGGTCATCGTCAGGTTCACAAAGAAAGAGGTAACTGACCGGAAGCTGACCACATGTTTGAAAGGGGTTGTGTAACTGTGTGTCGAAATGTAGAGGGCGGTATTAGATGTTTGAATATAATTTTATTTATTATATTAATATAGGTATAAAGGCGTTCCTTTATATTGGTTTATTTTGGGTTTAAGTTGTTGTATAAGTAAGGCTTCTTTAATTTTACGTTTGTTTATGTTTGTTTCTTTATTTAGTATTTGAGTGTTTTCTATGGTTATGTTGTGTTTATTTGACTTGCAGTGTTCGAAAACGTGTGAAGGTGACTTTTATGTTCTTTGAATCTGGTTTCCATTTTTCTACTTGTTTCTCAATATAGAAGTCGTGGCAGTTTTCACATTGTATTTTATAAATAATGTTGGTGTGGTGTTTGTCAGTGTAGTTTTACATAGTATAGACCTCAGTTTTGTGCCGGGTTTTGAATAAATTTGGTATTAATTGGAATGTCATATTTTGTTACTAATTTTGCCAAATGTTGGTTATTTGTTTGCTGATGTCAGGAATATATGGTATACAGCAGTATATGGTTTCGTGGTTTTGATTCGTGAGCTGTATTTACTTTAGTTGGTTGATTTTGCTTTCTGTCTAGGTGTGTGCGTATAATGTTTTCTACGGTTTGTGGAGGAAACTTATTGATGTTGGTGAAGTATTGTTTTATTTTGTCTAATTCATCGTTAATTTTATCTGGTGAGCATAGTTTTATGGCTGTGTTTATTTGGTTTCTTAGTATGTTGAGTTTTTGTTTTGTTTCATGTGCTGAGTCCCAAGGAATGTATAGTCCAGTATGGGTGATTTTTCGGTGGATTTCTGTTTGAAATTGTGTATCAGTTCTTGTAATTTTGAGGTTAAGAAATGATATTTGATTGTTTTCTTCCTGTTCACATGTGAAGTTGATGTTGGGATGTATAGAGTTAATGTGATTGAAAAATTAAGTATGTGTTCTGTAGATTTGAATCCCGCAACCGTGTCATCTACATATCTATACCAGTATAGTGGTGGATGTAATGCTGTGTTAATTGCTTGTGTTTCAACTTGTGTCATAAAATATTGGCTAGAACTGGTGATACTGGGTTGCCCATGCTTAGGCCGTTTGTTTGTATATAGTTTTGGTTGTTGAACATGAAGTTTGTCTTTATCGTGGTGAATTCTATGAGGGTTGCTAACTGGTTACTGGGAATTTCTATAGTTGGGTTAGGGTCTCGGATATAGAGTTCTAAGGCTATCTTGCAGGCTTCAGTGGTTGGAACTTCTGTAAGAGGGATATAACATCGAAACTGGCCATTAAGGCTTTATGATTAAGTTAATTTAGATTAGACTTGAAATTAAAAGAGTCTTTGATAAATGAGCTGGCTGATGTTACATATTTGGAGAATGCCCATGCTATGTATTTACCAAGGTTGTAATTAAACGATTCATATGTGGACATTATTGGTCGTAATGGACAATCTGGTTTATGAGGTTTGGGGATGCCGTATATTTGTGGTGTGCGTGAGTCGGTTTTACGTAGGTAGGAATAAAGTGTTTGTGAAATTGTGTTGGCTTTTTTCATTTGTAGTAGTAATTTGTTCAGTTGCGTCTCGTGTGTCTTTGTTGGATTTGTGTGTATAGGTTTAAATTTGTTCGTGTCTGATAGGATGTTATTCATTTTTTGGATGTATTCATTCGTGTTCATTATGACTATAGCGTTACCTTTATCTGCTTTTAGAATTTTTATGTTTTTGTCTTGTTTTAGGTTTTTTATGCAATTAATGTCTATTTTTGTAAGGTTGTTTTTCAGTTTTCTGTTTTGTGAAATTATATTCAAACATCTAATACCGCCCTCTACATTTCGACACACAGTTACACAACCCCTTTCAAACATGTGGTCAGCTTCCGGTCAGTTACCTCTTTCTTTGTGAACCTGACGATGACCGAAGAAGGTCGAAACGTTGTTCGCTCTTCTATGTAAAGTGTTTTCTCAGCCCAAACGAGCCGTTTTTGCATATAAATTTCTCAACAAGTGGGTTTCTCGTCATCACTGATTAGTGGGATATTGTTGGCGTGATCCACTTTGAGTTGCTGCCACTCAATGTAATGATTACATCAGACTTTTATTGTCAACAGTTAGAGCGTTTGAATGTTGCACTGAAGGAAAAGAGGCCTACTTTGATAATTCGTAAAGGTGTTGTGTTACACCAGGATAATGCACGGCCCCATACAGTAAGGATCATATTTGCAAAGATTGAAGATCTAGACTGGAAAAAACTTTCACATCCTCCTTATTCTCCAGACCTTGCCCCATCTGATTATAATATATTCCGAAGTTTGCAGAACTATCTTGATGGAAAAGAGCTTGGAACACATGAAGATGTCAAAACTACCCTCTCTACATTCTTTTCTTCCAAACCCCACAAATTTTATAGAAGTTGTATTCAGAAGCTTGTGAATCGTTGGCAGAAAGTAATTAATAATAATGGAACAGACATAATTGATTATAGAACATTAAAAGCGTTTGAAATCATTTCTATTTTTTTGAACCTAATATGGGACATTACTTAAGGGATGACCTGATATTTGTAGGAAACAATCAGACCTACGTTCTAACAAATGAAGGAAATTACTCAGTCAAGTTTGATATAAAGGATAAAGATGGAAAGGGGAGGTTTGTTATCTACCAGAAGTTTTGAATATAAAACGAAGATTACTTGTATACATTACATGTCAGTAATTACTCTGGTTATGCAGGTAATAAAATGTTAATTTTAATCTAATTTATTATTTTATGAGGATTATCTTTAAAATGTCATTTCCAAAATAATTTTTGAAATATTTTCATAATCCGAATTATTTAAATTGTTTATTTAAAGATATTTTTGTTCAA
The DNA here is from genome assembly GCF_004210375.1 of Tachypleus tridentatus. Taxonomy (NCBI): domain Eukaryota; kingdom Metazoa; phylum Arthropoda; class Merostomata; order Xiphosura; family Limulidae; genus Tachypleus; species Tachypleus tridentatus. The sequence goes on along the minus strand of NC_134828.1, from coordinate 46,111,392 downwards.
ATGTCATTTACAATTTTCCGTCAGATTTATCATATTACTACCAGATCTTCTTCTTGCTCGAGTATCTTGAGTCGCGACAGAAGAAGAACGTTAATTTATTTGATAAAAACAAAAGTTCAAATATTAAAAACTACATAGTGAGACTAGATGTGACTTATTCATCGGGTAAAATTGGCAGAGAAAGGTTCTTTGTGGTAAATGTACGAAAAGGGATAAAACTGTTATTCTATTACGTTACCAGCTTCTTTATTATAAAACTATAAACATTAGCCATATTAGTTTATTAATGAAGCCAATATTACGTGTGAATCATAATGACTGTTAAGTTACTTTACTATTAATAAAGAAATACCTTTACTGATAATTAGGAAGTGCTCCCACTTATGCAATTATCTATTATCTTTATTGTATATTACTAAACTCTGTATTACTGAAAGTATCCAGACATAAGAAGACTGCTTACTATTCACTGTCATGAGAAGCCTTATGTTTTAAGTATTAGAGTCGTAAACTGTCACCCACCGCTAGTACAGCGGTATGTCTTCGGACTTACAACGCAAAATCAGGCGTTCGATTCCCCTCGGTGGGCTCAGCAGATAACCCGACGTGGCTTTGCTATAAGAAAACACAAATACACGTAAACTGTTCTGTACTTTAGATACACTGCTGGTCAAAATCTTAAAGCCAATGAATATAAAGAAAGAATATGCATTTTGCGTTGTTAGACTCAACCACTTATTTGAGTGGAGCTTCGAAAAATGAAAATGGAAAAATAAAAAACTTTTTTAGCATTTAATAGGGAAAATGTGAACACTATGAAATTGGCCACTAGCTGGTCAAAAGTTTAAGACCATACTGAAACGAAGCGTTAATCGGTAAACACGTAACGAAATTTAGTCACTTGTGTTCAAGCATTAGCATTGTCAATATCTCCTACTGACATCTCCTATGTTACATTGGATGAAAACATGGCAAAGGCTAAAAAGTTGACAGAGTTTTAACGTGGCAGAATTGTCGAACTGCAAAAGCAAGGTCTCTCTCAACGTGCCATCGCTGGTGAGATCGGGCGTAGTAAAACTGTTGTTGCAAATTTCTTAAAAGACCCTGAGGGATATGGAACGAGAATTTCAAGTAATCGGCCCAATAAAATTTCGCCGGCGTTGAGCAGGAGCATTCGATGGGTTGTCCGGCAAGACACCAGCCGATCGCCGAACCAGATTAAGGCCCTCACGGACGCAGAATGCAGCTCAAGAACAATAAGACGGTATTTACGAGAGAAAGCCTTTAAAAACCGTTAACGTCTTTAAAGGCCACACACCTCCGTCCACACAACGAAACAGCTCGGCTAAACTTTGCTGAGAAGCACTAAACATGGGATGTAGAAAAGTGGACAAAGGTTTTGTTCTCTGATGAGAAAAAATATAACCTGGATGGTCCAGATGGCTTCCCACGTTACTGGCACGATAAGGATATCCCACTGGAGACATGTTCTACACGATATAGTGGAGGAGGTTCCATCATGATCTGGGGTGCTTTCTTCTTCCATGAAACAATAGAGCTTCAGGTTATACAGGGGCGTCAAACAGTAGCTGGCTACATTGGCATGTTGGAGAGAGCATTTTTATTGACTGAAGGGTTTCGCTTGTGTGGAAATGATTGGATCTATCAATAGGACAATGCTGCAATCCACAATGCCCACAGGACAAAGGACTTTTTCATGGTGAATAACGTGATTGTTTTGGACCATCCAGCGTGTTCGCTCGAACTGAAGCTATACTCAGATAAGAGATTGAGTCTAACAATGCAAAATGCATATTTTATTTTCATGTTCATTGGCCTTAAGATTTTGGCCAGCAGTGTATCACTCTCTGAAGATGTTTGTATCTTATGTGTTACTGTTTTTAACACTGTGATACCATATGTATTGCTATCTATATTTCTTTTGTACTTGGGTTATTACTGTTTTAAATTTCCTTGCACATTAAATATTACTGTTGAAACTTTCTTGTACCTTATTCGTAACTCTTCTAAGTGAAGAGAAAATGAAGGTAAGTGACGAGAAAGTAACGTTTAGTCAGTAAAGCGTTACAAAAGGTGAAGTCAGGTGGCTTGTGAATAATTCTAATCACTCAACGGACAATATTTAAAGTGAGTTTCAAAGTTTAACAGGGATAAGGAGAATAATTTATGTCATCTAAGGGTGTAATAAAGTGATTGAACCAATTTCTATGGACTTCGATGAAAAGGAGACTGTTCTTTACAGTTCAGAATACAACTATCGTAACTCACGGTGTAACATTAATGAAATATTCTGTCATAATTAGAGAAAAACAATTGGATTTTAAAATCAATAAGCCAGTTTATGTAGATTTTTGACAAAAAATAATTATTTTGAGATTTAGATACGACTGTGACATACTCTGGGGTAAATAATTTTTAATACAGTGAAGCCTGTTTAAGGCGGAATCGCACGGGAGCGGAGTAAAATTTCCAGCTCAGACAAAGTGAAGTTGCATTTCCTTAATTATATATAATTTTCGAGCGGAGCGTTATACTTGCTTGACTGAGGGGAAGTAAGACATTTGTGAATAAAGTTCTTGCACTGTTTATATTTGTTAGAATAAGATTTGTTTGTTTGTTTTTGGAATTTCGCACAAAGCTACTCGAGGACTATCTGTGCTGGCCGTCCCTAATTTAGCAGTGTAAGACTAGAGGGAAGGCAGCTAGTCATCACCACCCACCGCCAACTCTTGGGCTACTCTTTTACCAACGAATAGTGGGATTGACCGTCATATTATAACGCACCCACGGCTGGGAGGGCGAGCATGTTTGGCGCGACTCGGGCGCGAACCCGCGACCCTCAGATTACGAAGCGCACTCCTTAACGCGCTAGGCCATGCCAGGCCCCGTTAGAATAAGAACTTGCTTGACTGAGGGGAAGTAAGACATTTGTGAATAATGTTCTTATACTGTTTATATTTGTTAGAATAAGAACTTGCTTGACTCAGGGGAAGTAAGACATTTGTGAATAAAGTTCTTATACTGTTTATATTTGTTAGAATAAGAACTTGTTTGACTGAGGGGAAGTAAGATATTTGTGAATAAAGTTCTTATACTGTTTATATTTGTTAGAATAAGAACTTGCTTGACTCAGGGGAAGTAAGACATTTGTGAATAAACTTATTATACTGTTTATGCTATATTTATTGGAATAAAACCAAAAATAGACATTCAAAATATACACAAGTACACAAAATCTTAATCAAATGTATTTGAAGAAAGTGTCCAATTTCAAATGTTTCGTTTTTTAATAGGCTTTCTCATGCGGTTAAAAGAGAACGGTAATTTTACTGCCTTTTCATGAAGTTCATTTTCCACTTCATTTTTTGCTTACAATTTGATAGCGTTAATATAACCTAACACTTGCGATGAAGTTGCAATTTCAATTTCCTCACTATCTTTTCCATTTCGTTCATCTTCTGAATCTCTCACACTGTTACCATCTTCGATTCTATTATAGATTTTAAATCAATTTCACCAGTTTTTCTTAAACATTCGTGTCAACATTCATAAAACTTTCCGCATTTCCAGAGTCATCTTCATCAATCTTCTCAATCAGAGTTTGGATTACACTAAAATCATCCACGCTTTATTATTCGCTTTCCATTCCACAGGAAGTTGATTCTTCCTTAAATTTTTGAAACAGCACGGATTTTACTTTTACCTATTGCCCATGGTTTCTCTAGTTTTCCGTCAGCAAATGCGACCATAAGTAAAGTCAATCGTTGTTTCGAATAGTGACCTCCGGATTAATGACGGCAGAAATAGAACAGAATATATTTAACCAATACTGTTACAAAATGTCCAAGAATTTATTAATGTAAAAAAGACGAAAAGCTACTGATGAAGAAAACAAGAACTCTGCTTTATACCTGAGAGTTATTCCATACACGATAAGTCCCATAATTTCACAACATATTAACTGCTAAATAAAGATTAAACTCTGTTGGTATTAACCGGACTTCCATACCGGTTATATTCTGTTCGAATTTACAGTGGAGCACCACTTTTTTCTTCTAACTTATGTAGAGGTCCAATTATAATTACTATTTTACATTCCAGCAGTTCAATTTGAATAGTGCATAACGAAATACTGTTGACTTGCAGAAATTTTAACACCTTATATTCTACACAACCAGATCCTTGTGAAGATGAGTAGCTGTGTATTGTTTACGTAGAATTTTACCACTGCTGCTGACTATAGTGACGAGCCATTTTCCAGACATTGAGGCTAAACCTGATATTAACTCTATAAAAGTACTTATTTTCCACAAAGCACATGAATAAATTATCATGGAAACATTGATCTTAGTAACTGGTAAACGTTGTTTTCTTGTATCAAGAAGACAAAGTGCCAAAGTAAGATTATATTGACGCAGATTTCATAATTACAACAATTCGCGAACAAAATAATTTACTTAAATCTCGTAAGTCCTATTTTATTGGCAAAAAAATGTATAGGTATATGTTAAAAGTGGGCAGATGCTTTAAATTGTTCTCGGTGAAAATTTCATCCTGCAGTTTGTAGTGCAATCTGTAATCCACATAAATACAATTGGAAGAATATATGTGTTTCTGTGTGTGTGGTGGTATTTAGAAACAAATAAAGCGGAAACATTTAGTCATTCTTTAAATTTCAAAAGAAATATATTTATATGAAATGAAAATATTAGTAAATAGTTACACTGACAAAAGTTTTATGAAAAAGGTTTTGTCATGCGAATATTTGAAATTAGCAACGAACAGATAGAAGTAAATACCTTTCCCGTTTTACATATAGACACATGCATTTGTTTATTTTGTTGTTAAGTCGCGAAAGCTAAATAATGGGCTATCTACGCTGTGCCCATTACGAGCATCGAAGCCTTGTTTCTACCGTTATAAGTCCACTGACTTACTGCTATGCCATTAGTTGGCGCACATGTGCTGGTCCACGAGTTTTGTTTTTTCTTATGTGCTCTCTAAATATAACGTAATCCAAATTAACAGTCTCCTTGTATAATAATTATCAGAACACAAATCTTTCTTACCGTTGACAAAATGACAAAATCTGTGGTTTCGATTATTCGCAGTGGACAAAAAATGAAGAAAATACAGTCCATCGAACTGTTCGACGATAAAACAATCAAAGAACTGGATTCTTATAATGTATTCAAAGTTGTTCCTTCTAGTGGCTCAGCAATAAGTTAACAGCTTATAACACTAAATTTCGATGTTCGAGCCCTGCGATGGAAAACACAAATAGCCTACCATACAGATCTGTAGTTAATAACAAACAAATTAACTACCATGTATGAGTTTAAATACAATAAACTACTTCTGTAACACATTACATTAACATGTATTTCGTATACAACGTAGAAATGTTAAAATTTCATATTTCGTACATATATTAATTATCAAATTTTTAGCTTTTGTTGGTTTTTCGTAACATAGAAATATAAGAATCGTCATTCAACCTTAAATCATGAAATAAGAACCAAAAATAGATGTATTGTTTATATTGAGATCGATTCTGTTTGGTTGCTAATCGTATAAAGGTGTCAGTACAGAGCCAAAATGTCACCAACTTTTGGCCTTGGGCAGAAGATTTAAGTCTAGTGTTGTTTGTCTGAATCAAGTACCCCAGGCTATTTCTAGTTACAGAATTCTTTACAAAATATCATACTCGACTTGTAATCTGAGGGTCGCGGGTTCGAATTTCCGTCACACCAAACATGCTCGCCCTTTCAGCCATGGGGGCGTTATAATGTTACGGTCAATCCCAGTATTTGTTGGTAAAAGAGTAGCCCAAGAGTTGGCGGTAGGGTGGTGATGATTAGCTGCCTTCCCTCTATTCTTATACTGCTAAATTAGGGACGGCTAGCGCAGATAACCCTCGTGTAGCTTTGCGGGAAATTCAAACCAAAATATCGTAATATACGGACAATCATAGGATGTTAATTATTGTTAGTAGCTTCATATTTTTCTTAAACACAAAACTACACAGTATTTTGTTATATCTGTGTTCTTTGCAGTACAGTTTGGAAAGTTTTGTTTGCAAAAGGAAGCATGCATAACCCTCTCTAACATGCTTATCCTTTAAATTGTTTATGCCAGCTGATATGAAATTGAAATGCAGAATTAATGTTTGGAAAAGTTTTTCTAGCAATTGTGTTCTTCAGGATATACTTTAATTTTACACACACACACACAAATCATTATTTGTTTAAGTTTACGCATTAAAATGTATTATATACCAGATTGTTTTCATATACCTGTTGAGATGTTTCTTTTATCATATTTATTTTCAGAAGTTCTAGATCTGGCTAATAAATAGTAAGTTTGAACACAGTGATAAGTTAATGAAAATACATTGCTTTGTACTAATGAAGGATAAGCCTTTTTTCTGAGTTTATTACATTGATATAACAGGCAGAATATTTAATTTCCAGTTTCTGTTTCTAATTAGAGAGAAGAGTTAGTTTAAACCTAACATGTTTTGTTACCACAGTTATACGGTCTCAATTACTGTCCTTAACGTTTAATACAATGGATGTCAACATCAATAACAAATTATGAATCGAAGTAGAGATGAGTTGTATGTGTCAACCACACAATAATTGTGTGGTATCTACCATTACTGTGTCTCAACTTTTGTAAAGAAGGTTTATACTCCTCCATTCCTCAATGCTTTCAGTTGTAAGCTAGTATCTGACAATTTAATTCATTAAAGTTTTAAAATCAACACAGCTTCTATTTGTAGGTAAGCATACACTATGGGCTATTTGTGTTCTGCTCACCACCAGTGTAGAAAGCCAGTTTCTAGCGTTGCTAGTCCACATACATACTGCTGTGCCACTTGGGATGCACCAAAACTTTAGAAAACTGAAAAAAAACAACCAATTTTCATGTTCTTGGAAGACAGTTTACTTTTGTTATGTATCTGTCTCACCTGTGATTGTTTGTTGTTAAACATAAAGTTATAGCAAGGGGCGCATGTGGTCTGCCCACCGTGAATATTGAAATCCAATTTTTAACGTTGTAAGACCTTACACTTACCCCTGAACAGTCGAACGTGTCCCACTTTGAGTGATTTAATTTGTTTTATAGAGATATATTTTACTGTAGTTATTTGTTACAGCTTCCACACCCAGTAAAACACAAAAAAATCCGTAAAATTGAATAACATATGTTTGATTTTCTTTGTTAGGACTAATCAATTTAATCTTATGGTTTGATTATAATATATTGTAATATTTAAAGTATTTATCCAAGTCTCTGTTTGTCTCCCTTTATTTATCAAACGAATTTTAAGACATGAAACGTTCAGCCAGAAGTTTTTCTTGTAATCGAAACCTCACCTTTTTTACTGGAAATGTTTATTTGTTATTGAAGCCTGACATGATCTATTAGAGCGCTTTGCTCGTAATTGGCAGATCACTGGATTTACATCCGTCGTCAAACATGTTTACCAATCTCTTTTAACGTAGGATAAGAGCAATCAACGAATTGGCGGTTGATGAATGTTGACCGGTCGCCTTCCCTTTAGTCTATCACTTCAAAAATTAGGGACGATTAAAGGAGACATCTTTGCAAGAAATTCAGTAAACAAACAACCTGTTAATAACTCATGATGTATTCATGGTAAAAAATTTGAAAGTTTCTAGTTATACTTTGCTTTGTATGGTAAGTTTACAGCAAGAAATAACAAATTATTCATTGGTAAAAGATTATTTCGGAATCAATAAGCAGAAGTTTAATATTATTTTTAACATAACCACTTCGAAGTCGATAAAACGCTAACATCTATTGGTTATTGTTTAAATTAGAGTCAATGTGACTGTTATGAGACTATTATGAGCATCAGTGCTGCTAGTGTGGATTATATTACGTCAGTATAACTGGTATGAGACAATTTGGGTGTCAGAATGACAACTGAGATATTATAGATCCCAATGTAACTGATATGTTGGGTGTCAGTGTGACTAAAACTGTCATGTTCGTTAGTGTGACTGGTTTGACTCTTTTTGTGGCTGTTAATGGCTAGTGCAAGACTGTTATGAATGTTAATACCACTGAGACTGTTATAGATGTCATTGCGACTGGTTTGAGGCGTTTATAAAGGTTATGCACGAGACCTCATGCACCTGATCGGCTTTGTTTATTCCGCCACATTGGACGTAATAACAAATTAGTGAAATAACGATGACACTATTTTCAGTTAAATACTTAGAACTGAATCGTGTAATAATACCAGTTTATTGTGATGCTGTTGGTTGAACAAAATACAAGGCTGACCTTTGGTTATCTTAGTCGGTGTCTCCATGTAGAATACTAGGGCTACTGCACGTGAATAACACTCTCATATTCCTGTTACACACGTGCAATGTACAGTCAAGCTCTGGCCTTCTAGTTGAACTACAATCCATACGAAGGGCTGTCGAACAGTTGTGATTGAAGTAGTTACATACACATTCGTAACATGGTAAAAATACTTTCTTTCTGAGAGTGAAATGATCATAAATATCAGGCTGTCTGCTGTGTCTACCGAGGGGAATCGAGCCCCTGGTTTTAGAGATGTAGATCTGAAAATGTACCACTATCTCACGGGAGGACAACTTGAATATTAATACTAGAACTACAAAAGCTACAAAAACAAAAAAACATTTTTTGATACAGACCCAACCAACCCTATCTAAAGGTACATGTGGCGTAATGTTAGAATACAAGCATTGTGTAGATAAACAACTAGATCTAGATTCCAGGTCTAATGCCCCGGCAAAGCCGGGTTAAGGTACTCGACTTGTAATCTGAGGATCACAGGTTCGAATCCCCGTGACACCAAACATGCTCGTCCTTTCGGCTGTGGGGACGTTATAATGTGCGGTTAACCTCAGTATTCGTTGGTAAAATTGTATCCCAAGATCTGGCCGTGGATAATGACAGCTTTGTCCTCCCCATCAGTCTTAAGCTAGTAAATTAGGGACGGCTAGCGTGGATGACCCTGGTTTATTTTTGGCAAAATTAAAAAAACAACAACCAAAACAACAAATATACAAACAATCTAGACCTAATAATAATAAATTTGATAAACGTTATCAACAACCTAAGAAAGAAGTCGATTCTCTCTAAGTTTTAAAATAACATAAATCGTCTGCACACATGAAATATTACTAAGTAGGTTTGTTTGTTTTGTTTCTGAATTTCGGCAAACCTACACAAGGACTCTGGCTATTCTTTTACAAACAAACAGTGAGATTGACCATCAGTTTACAATGCCCCAATGGCTGAAAGGGTAAACATGTTTGGTGTGACAGGGATTCAGAAATAGCTACTGTAAGATTGGTAGTCGAGCATCCTATTCATCTGGCCATGCCGTTCTAATATTGTGTTAATGAAGGTCTATCTATCTATCTACCACTCGATTCCGTCAAGGAACATAGGGCCGCAATCACTTGCGGTTTCATGAACAGGTATTTAAGTGAGTAGGTTGTT
>NC_134828.1:46010730-46101355 GCF_004210375.1 Tachypleus tridentatus | reverse complement strand
TATTGTAAAATTTTATTGTTCGATTTTATGTTTTGAACTATGCATAGATTTTAAACTTTTGTTGATTTGTTTGCTTGTGAACTTAAAGCTGTGCAATGAATTATCAAATCTCACACCATAATGAAAAATACTTGTAAGATTTAATAATTTTGTATATGTGTTTAGTCAAGATTTACGTTCAGTGTTAGATCGTAGCATAATTATAAATCGTGTTATTAAATTTTATAATAATGTTTATGCTAAGTTTTACATCAATGTTTAAACTAATTTACATTTCAATTACAAGAGATGACTGACAAAATTTATAATGTAAAAATCTCTGTCGTAATTACGTCTTCATTAAGTCGTTGATATAACTTTCCGTTTCCTCTTGTTCCTGGTGTTGTTCAACAATTCTCTTTCATTATTCATGTTTTTTAACATTTTGTGAGTCCATCAGTCATCTTTGTCTTGTATAACGCAACTTCTCATGAAAAAGTTATACCGAATTATGTTATAGTTAAAAAATTTCATTTCAATTTACATTAGGCTAAGACGGTTTTATTAAAGGTGATTTTTCCATATAGTTCGAGATAAGTTGACTTTATAATAACAAAACAACATATATCAGCTTGTTAGGGAGTGAGGCCAAACAAGAACCAAGCCAACTTACGCGAAGTTTGGCATTATCAACTTGTCGTGGACCTAGATCATCGATAAAATATTCAGTTCCAGACCAGAGATCTCATTGTTGTATGTAAGTTTTCAAAACCTCTTCTAGATAAACCATCATTTGTACTGATAGAAATAACCGTTATTATGAATGGTATTGTTTCTTGTGGTATTTTTGAATATTAAAATATATTTTATTTAAGAAAGAAAATTGTGTGTATCTATCTTGTTGGCAAATGTTGTAACTTTGATACATATTAACAGTTAATTAAATACTAAATTAAAATTTAAATTTCCGTAATTTAAAATAGTAATACACATACGTAATGTAATAACTCGTACACTTATCCGAAATATATAATAATGAGTAAAGTAATTAGTTGGAGATTCTTTCGGAGAAAAAGATCGAAATAAATTGAAATAAAAATATTATTCAGTGCCAACAAGATATGATCAAACAATTAAAATTAAACTAAACACAACAATAAAATGCAATACCTACTTGTGCATATAAAGTTTCCCGCTCAACAAACTTTAAATTCCTTCATACGTACGCAAGCATGCAATTATTTCATGACAGCTTTTTAAGCGGATCATTCACGAACTTCAACAACAACTCAAAAACGAAATGTTACGAGCATTAGATCGCGATTTCGAACATGATGGAAACGATCCTAAGTACCTCTCACCCTTAAATATGTACTATAAGTTTAGTAATATGCTACCTATTTCTAAACCTTTATAATTCATCATTTTGTTGTTATATCATGTAGTGTATTAAAATAGTCTTTATGTAAATAAACATAAGATAATCCAACAATGTGAAAAACATTGGAATATATAGACTATTTACATAGTAAGTATATCCCTGTGTAAATGATGAACGCTACAACATTAATGTACACATGGCCCTTATACAGGTTCTGAATTCGTATCAATGAACATTTGTGAAAGCAATACCCTTTTTTATGTTACGTTCAACAAGTAGCAGTTACTGAAAACGTAAAATAATTACTAACACCATAAATTCTGGTAAAAAAGGTCAAGATTTTATCTGATCCTCTCAGGTCTGCCCAAAGGATTTAAATATTGATAATAAGAAACAACGAACAAAACAAATTAAATTGGATATGGCAAGAAAAGGGTATGCAATTAAAATACGAACAATGGACAAATTTAACATATTATGAATAATGCAACAACAAAGTAACTGGGATTCAGTTACAGTACAAAAAAAATAACGTTTCCAGAAAGGAAGAAAGGTGTACGCTGAACCTGACTCTCACTGATACAGAAACATGAACAGACTACCAATGAAGGTTTTGTTTGTTTTTGAAATTCAACAAAGCTACTCGAGGGTTATCTGTGCTAGCCGTCCCTAATTTAGCAGTGTAAGACTAGAGGGAAGGCAGCTAGTTATCACCACCCACCGCCAACTCTTGGGCTACTCTTTTACCAACGAATAGTGGGATTGACCATACATTATAACGCCCCCACGACTGAAAGGGCGAGCATGTTTGGCGCGACGGGATGCAGAACCCGCGACCCTCAGAGTACGAGTCGCACGCCTTAATACGTTTGGCCATGCCGGACCGCCAAAAGAAGAAAAGAACATTACATAATATAATGGCCAACCATTCTACTTTAAAAATAAAATTGTCTTTGCTGAAGACAACTTCTAATTTGGCTAAATCTATATTTCTGACCTCAAGTTCTCTAATTCTCGTTGTTTCTATAAAATAATATTGCTGAAATTTGAAATTATTGAAAAATGTGAAAAGCATAATTGGAACTGTTCGTGTAGTGTGGACTTCAAAACAATAAAATAAATTGAAAATATATTTGACACAATAATATTAACATAATTACTCCATGGAGATGACCCTGAAATGACTCAGAGTGAAAGTGTGTATTGATTAAACTCTGTTCTTTTGTAGTAAATAAATATTGAACAGATATTAATAAGGACGGAGAACGAAAGAGGTCTTTCGAGACTGATCATCCCAGGTCTACAAAACTTAAATACTGATATCCTGAACACAAGAACCTGACACTCCTTGGTCTTTTTAAAGACTTAAATCCAATACGGAATGAGCTAAACGGTTTTTTTTTCTATAATAGTTCTTAGTTGACTCACTTGTTTATGTTTGGCTAGATCATATTTTTTATATGAAGATCTGCTGCAAATATATTGAGAAAAAAAAAAAGTGGCGTGTTTGAGTTTAGTTTGAGTGGTCGTTTGAGAGAGAGACTGAAAGAGTTTGTGAACCTACGTATTAGTCTTAGTTTTTTTGTTATAAGCTGTTATTGGCTTTTTGTTTCAACACGGAAAAATTGATAAATTACGAGTAAATGTTAAATGTTTATAACATTTCTAAGCCTTGTTGCTTTTGAGAATTTTGTAACCGTTTGAAATATTGACAAGTTTTGTTGTACATTAATTTTGAACAGCGGACTTTAATAACCACATGTCTAGTGTGAAATGGCAGTTCTTAATTTACAACCTGCTGTTAAATTTTGACACACTACGTTTTGGAAGTGGATGTGTCTGAATAAGAGGTTGCTTCCACGTGAGTCTACAAAGAAGTGATTTTTTTATGATTGTGCCCTTTCGAAAATATTGTATATAAGTTAATATTTGATATTGTTCCTTTTATTTCTATAACCTATTTCTAAAACTAAAAATTTTTAGTAGAGTTCTTTTTTTAGCGTTTTACATAATACGATTATATGGAATCATGTACTATAGTACAACATTTATCATTTATATACTGGTAGAAATATTTATATAGGTATTCAGTTCTGCTTCTATTAAAACCATATGTGTGTTTGCTGATGAGTTCTAAGATTTTTAATTTGTTGTGACTGATTTAATCTATCTTTAAATTGTTCTTATGTAAGTCAGAATTTGACAATAACAGCTGAAATAAAATCACCATGGAACTGGATCTATCAAGACTAATTTTTACATTTATTGGCGATTCCTAGGTAATTTAGTGTTACAAAAAATTGTTATTTGTTGGAAGGGCATTTGATATCCTTGTTTGACGAAAAATATTTGCACACTCAAAACATAAAGACATATGCAGATAGGAAATTGTGAATTTCCCTTCTACTTAGTGATATTGGAAAACAAAGGAACGCGGATCAACTAGGGCAATCAGAGTTATCCAGAAAGTGATCTGAAATATGTTATACCTCAGCGATGAGAAATGAAGTGCATTATCTTGTAACAAGATATCAAGATACCAGTTCAATATACGCTCCAAAACGATATCAACTTAGTATGGGATCGCTAAGACACATCTTTCAATCATACCACTCGTTCAACCGTCGCATACTTTAAGCAACTTGAAAATGAAACGGGTGTTAAGGATATTCCTTTTGAAATTATACCAAGAACCTTTTCAAACGAGATGCGTATAGATTTCTGTACAATCAGACAATTAAAATGGACGATGAACAACCATTATCGTCTCATATTACATGGGTTATGAAAAGCATGGAAGTAATGTGAGGCCCCACGCTAGTACAGCAATAAGTCTACGGATTTACAACGCTAAAATCAGGGGTTCGATTCCTTTCGGTGGGCTCAGAAGATAGTCCGATGTGGCTTTCCTATAAGAAAAAACACACACAAGTAATGTGATGCGCGTTACAAATGAAAATTAGGCTCTGAAGTGGAAACCAGGTCTATTATCAAAAATCAAGTTTGTTAAATAGGTCATGAACAGACATGGTAAGACTCCAAAATAGATTTTTAACATAAAATAGTTACTATTCTGTATTTTTCCTAAAATTTAAGTAATTATAAACTGTCTTAAAAACGAGATTGGGAAATTTACTTTTTTACTAACTTTATTGTTCAAGCATTCCTTATTTCCTTAGCTGAATGGTTAAACCTAATAAAGGGAAATTTGAAAACGCTAAGAAAATACGTCATTGTTTCAAAACATTTAAATTATCTATAATTTAAAAGCGAACTATATAATAAACGTGTAGATATATTTTACTTTCCCCTAAAATAAACTATATTTACTTTATTGTCTGGTAAAAATCTGCTAAACAAAATAATCAATTTAAAAATAACACTAGATAAGTTCTAAATTTTTATAACTACATCGTATTGACTCAGATAATATTTTAATTAACCTTTGCCTTTTTTCTTATTTTGAGGAACGGTTAACTGGTCTCTGACATGTTATCGCGTTATATAGTTCCAGAAGATAGATACAGGTTATTACGGGAGAAAAAATGTTCCGTTTCAAGAGTAAATAAATCCAAAATAATAAGTAATATATATTTTTATATACCCCTGTTAGTACAGCGGTGTGTCTACGGATTTTCAACGCTAAAATCACGGGTTCCATTCCCCTCAGTGGGCTCAGAAGATACCCCGATGTGGCTTTGCTATAAGAAAACACACATACATTTTTATATATTGTTTTCAAGTTCATATGACATGTTGTGTTACAGTCAACAGAGAATATAATTGTTTTCGTAATTCATGACTTGCGCATGTTTTATTGACATCAATGCTATATAAATTCCAACGTTAAGCATCCCCGATGCAACACTATTTTAGTACCTGCTGACTGAGTGATAGGCAAAACCCTGGTGGGAGTTGTTAGAACTGGTGATTTCTTCAGGCACTTTGCAGCTTCCTTTTGATATAAACAAGTAACTGCTTACCATTGGAGTTTCTGATCGTGGCACGCGCTGTGAAAAGTTCAAACTGTTTTCGGGAAGATGTCCTGATTTCTACTACTCGTGAACCATCTTCATTAATCTTAACTAGCTGACCCCACACGTCATCAGTGAGGGGCAGAGTGTTCATGATATTATACCCTGACTTGAGGTGACTGGATTGTAGTTTAATACTTCACGTGGAAACAAAAACAAAAATGTGAATTTAGATATTGTTGTTTCTCTTTTATATTAGCATGGAGTAAAAAGTTGAAATTTCCAGTTAATATCATGCTGCCCGGATGATAGCGACAAACATAAAATCACAACTTTGTTGTTGTTGAAAGAAATTCCACGAAGCTAAATGATATACTAGCTCCATACATGTTAAACTTTGGAATGAAATGGACATTTCGAACGTTAAATTCGAAATTACTGATTATCCAAAGTCACAATAAATGATAAAAAATGTTCCATTGTTTATATATTTGAAAAATACGCTACTTTAAATAATATATTTAATAATATTAAACTTTAACATTAATTTACGCTTACTATCTTCTACTGAGACAGGCCACCAGTGGTTTGTAGTAAGCGTGCATGGTTGTGGATCATAATGTTCGAATTTAAGCTGTGCTCAGGTTCTAAGAATGACAGTCAGTCGTGTTATTCGGTTATAGGAGGTAGATAAAGGTTATTATGACAGTAAGTGCTACCGAGTAGCTAGTCAGTTGTTTAAAATTAGGAACGGCTGACTACTGGTCTCTGATTTGCCGTTTATCCCGAGTGAGCGTACAATACCCATCAGGTTAAAATATTGGTATCAATCTACTAAGAGACTTTTCAAGAGTGTTTGAAAACTTAAAAATTCTCAGCTTTAGACGGAGAAACAATATTTATGTGTGAATGTACGACAGCCTGAAAAGAAAACCAAAACTAACTGTATTAAATATATGTTAAAAGTTTGAGTTAATCTAGGTAGTCTCATTAAGAATGTTGTCTCAGATCATTGGATCTCTGTAAACGACCATCTAAATAATAGTGGAGGCACTTTATGGATAAGATAATGACTACTGTTTTACTATTTTCAAAATTAAGAATACACCATCTGTCAAAACCTGTCATTCATGTGACGTTTTTCAAATACAAAATCCCAAATATAAAGAAAAACTTCTAGGTGGCACGTACTTGTTTTTTACTGATAGTGCTAGAACTCAGGGTTCAATCCCAACTGTGGACTCAATGCATATACTTTACTGCGTAGCTTTACTTTAAAGTTAAAAAAAATATCAAACTGAAAGATGATTAACAGAAATAGGTACATTATCTTGTGATCTAAAAACGTCAAGTTATTTATCGTTAATATAAATAGTATGCGACAATCATACTCAATATAAAACTTGTGTTTATTTGTTCTAGAGAGGAACCACATTGGGGTATTGATGTTATATACGGATATATCTATTTTAATTGTAAGAAAGATTACAAACCCTCCCAAATTTCCTATCTATCAACACAATACAGAAACAGGACATACGATTTCTTTCCCCCACTTTAAAATTCTTTCAACAACCGAACAAGATACTGAACTTATAATAAAAGAAATGTTATACATTAAAAAAAAACTATTCTTCCGTCCCTGAATAACACACAGTCTTGTATGGATTTAAACCTATTTTAACTGTGCAACTTGTACCTCAATTTTCATTTTCTCGTTTTGTATTTGTTTATTTCTTATTTATATATTTTTGTTGTAATCATAAATATCAACCTTGTCCATAGTTCAAAGCGTCTGAAAGTGTCTTATCCATCTGGACGTGCCGAACCATGTTGATTTAACGATTATTATCTTTCCGTTTTGCTGGAGAAATCTGACTTCAAAATAAAGAAAGTAGATACAGATATATCTTCTATCAGTTTTCAAACCAAAAATGTTATTCCTAAGTCCTTCAATTTAAAATGATTATGTTTCAGCTTACAATCAATGTCAAAAACACCTGCTGGAAAAACTCCAGTGAAAAAAAAAACAACACCGGCATAAAAGTCATCTCACGGCAAAGTTCAATAGAAGCGAGACTGATTTTAAGAACAGTGTTACATTGTTAGTTTTTATACATTTAGTGTTTAATTTTTAGATGTAAAAACGGAAAACTGCTCGTCACGTACATTTACAAAATACATAAATTATTAAGCTCTGTAAAGTTACTAACAGCAAAAATATACTGACCTTAATCTTTAACTTTAAGGCCTCCTTAGGGACTTAAAAACAAACAACAACAAAATAAAACTTTACAAACAGTGCGTGCACCACCAGGTATAATATACGGCCTTCCTAAGATTTATAAACAGAATCATCCATTGCGCCCGACTAGGCATGGGCAGCTGGTTCGGGTGTTCGACTCGTAATGTAAGGATCGCGAGTTCGAATCCCCGTTACATCAAACATGTTCGTCCTTTCTGTTATGAGGGCGTTATAAAGTGATGGTCGATCCCACAATTCGTTGGTAAAAGAGTAGCCCAAGAGTTGGCGGTGGGTAGTGATGGCTAGCTGCCTTCTCTCTTATCTTACATTACTAAATTATGGATGGCTAGAGCAGATAATCTTCATGTATCTTTGTACGAAATTCAAAACAAACAAACCAGTACGCCCTATATCTTCTGCAAGCAGAATGCACAGTTATAAAACAACCAAATTCCTTATACCTATTCTTAATCCATTAACATTTAACAAATTTATTGTTATTGGTTCATTTTCATTTGTTAAAGAGTTAAAAGATCTACGCCCTCGTAATGAATGTTTATTGGGTCCTTTTGATGCAAGTTATTTATTCATAAACATTCCTTCGGATTAAACCGTTGACATTTGTTTGCAAAAACTCTTTCAATAGGAGTCTCTTGTTCATGGCTTAATTAAATAACAACTTAGATCTTTAATTATTCGTTCTTTAAATAACAACCGTTTTGTATTTAATGGACAAATTTAAAAGTTTGTCGAGATTATGGGAAGATTACGATGAAAAAGTTATATTACATTAATTTATTAACATAATTGTTTTAGGCCTTTTTACTTGAACTCAAGTCAGCAACTGCTTACAAAATCTAAGGATATTTTTACCGGCTAATTCCTACTAAAGAATTATGTAAAATATAAATCAATTTGCTTTACCTTATTTATTAAGAGCTCTGGATCAGATTTGTTTGTTTTTGTTTACTTCCACTTAATTTAATATCGATAGTTTCTTGTGCTAACACTTTTGAGTTCAATCTATTTTCACTATTCGAATTAATGATCTTTTCCGAATTTTGGGCTCGGCATGGCCAAGCGTAATAAGGTGTGCGACTCGTAATCGGAGGGTCGCGGGTTCGCATCCCCGTCGCGCCAAACATGCTCGCCCTTTTAGCCGTGGGGGCGTTATAATGTTACGGTCAATTTGTTGATAAAAGAGTAGCCCAAAAGTTGGCGGTGGGTGGTGAAGACTAGCTGCCTTCCCTCTCGTCTTACACTGCTAAATTAGGGACGGCTAGCACAGATAGCCCTCGAGTAGCTTTGTGCGAAATTCCAAAACAAACAAACAAACAAATGACCTCGCTTGCTCTAACGCCGTCTTTCTTAGCTGGCCCTACACCCTTACTTTATGGGTGAAGATGTCACAGTAAGAATAATAACGTCCGAAATTATTCTCTGAAGTTGAATGATTGGAAATCAATAAACGCTTCTGGTTCATTTCTGTTGTTTCCGATTAATAAACGTTACTCACAGTTATAGCTTCCTAGGCCTATAGCACACTGACTGGTTACTGTCTCTCAGCTCTGTATAAGAATTACGGAAGAGTGTACAGGGTGTTCAGAAAGTCACTGTGCAGTTTTGTAATCATATTTTATTCAGTCTATTTCAAGCCAGCAACTGATAGCGGTGTTTAGAAACGAAATAAGAAGGATCCAAGCCTGTATTGATGCCAACGGGGGTCACTTTCAACATTGTTTGTAATTGCCATTCATAGTTACTTCCTGTATTCTATATTGAAACATGTCTGTTAATAAATGTATAAGTGCACAGTGACTTTCCAAACACCCTGTAGTTATTTTGACACTGTTCTCGCGCGCTTTTGTCAACTAAATATTGATGCTTTTCACTTTCAAAATTTTTAACAAATTTCAACAAGCAGGACTTGCACACAATACGTAGTCAACAATATACGTCACATGGAAAAAGAGAACTATATAGAAACAAACGCAGGTATTAAAATAAATGTACAGCGGAAAATTCGTTACAGTACACATACAGATTCTTCTACCAAAGGTGAAATTTAAAGGAGAACTAGTTACGTTGAGGCATAATGTTTCACTTGATTGACCGTAACCACTGCTGTTGGTTGCAGTTTCGCCTGTTGAAGGCTCATCAGCGCAGCTTGAGCTGGCTAATCAAATAAATATAATTAGACTTCTTATCACCGTGATTTGTATACAACATTAACGGAAGGGGGTTAAGTCGTCTTCAATCACCAATAAAGTAACCTAAAATAGTTTAAGTATTTGAATGATGTTAGAAGTCGTGCCTTAATCACTATTCCACATTATTTATTACTTTGTTAATGTGATTTATCTCAAAAAATTAATTTATTTATGACATTCGTATTTTTTTCATGTATATACATATATAACTCTAATTCTCAAACATATGGTTTCAGTTGTTTGTAAACATTGTTATACACGGTTATTTATTTTACATGAAATATTAGATTTGAAACTTTTTTCGTTTACGAATTTAATATTCAGTTAGAGATACGAGAAAGTCTTTGTTTGAAATGTTGGGTCTACAGCATAGCGTATTTTATATTTATCTGTGCTTAACAACTTATTATCGGTAGTTAATATGTTATCAATTATTGTAAACAATAAGATAGTGAATTAATATTTTATGTCGTGTTAGACTTCCAAAAGCTGTCAAAAAATGATTACAATTACACTTGGAATAAAATATTAGTATTAAACCTGTTAATTTTGAAACACTTTTATTCCCGATATTTGACTTTTCTTGCTCATTGATATATTTTACTATTTCTATTTTACTTTTTTCTATAATATTTTCATTTTCTGCCTCGTTCAACTATTTTTTTTTATTTTATTTCGTCTTGATTTCCTTTCACTGTTTCTTAACTCCAATAAGCCACCAAGTAACTCAGCAGCATGTTTTCGAACTTACAACACTTAATATCAGGTTGATGGACACATCACAGATAGCCCACTCTGTGGCTTTATGTGAAACTACAAACCAACAAACAACTCCAGTAATAGTCATAAAGTCATCTCAAAGGTTAAAGTTTAATTAATATTATATTTTAATTTCACCAAAATAATCCCAATTCTGAACTTCATTAACATATTATATCTTTAGTTGCCTTCTTTTATTACCTGTTAAAATTATGTCACGTTCGGTTTATTTACGGATGAAAAATCTCAATTTATTTCAGCCTTTGTCTGCTACGGATTTTTTAATCTTGAAATTTAGTTTCACATTTACTGTCCATTAATTTTGAAAGTTAAGAAGTTGATATAAACTTCCTGTATCATACTTTATGTAATGTTCAAATATAATTAGATTGATATGAAATTCTGTGTAATAGTATTTTGCGCTTATAAAGTACCTTTTATCTTTATCCTTTGATACCATTCTGCCTGACGTCCATACCAAGTCAAACATATTTTTGTTTATTACGTAAAAAAGTAAAAAAAAAACTTCTCAAACTATCAAAAGTTGTTAACCTTTCGAAACTGTTAATGCGGTCGTGTGGCTATATACATCAGGGAGTCTAGGAGGTTATGTGAGTCATGGTTTCAAAAACTGTTACCAGATGGCAGTATCAGTAGGAGCAATTCGTGATGACGAGTAACCTACTTGAAGTAAAAATGTATCTCAGAACGCTGCTCCTCACCAGTACAGTGGTATGTCTACGGATTTACAATGCTAAAATCAGAGATTTGACTCCCCTCGGTGGGCTCAGCAGATAGCCCGATGTGGTTTTGCTATAAGAAAAACAAACAAATCTCAGGACAGTTGGTGTGGGTATTAACACTTTTGCCTATAAAGCAGAGAACAACGTTTCGACCTTAGGTCATTTTCAGATTAAGAAAGATACAATATTTGTAGGAGTTGTATTACTAGGAGCGTTTTGATAGGGGGCGTGTCAGCGACAATCCTCTCAAAGACTCAAACCACACTATTCTCTCACAGTTCTCAGGTGATGTTGCAATCTGGAATAGTGTCGAAAAACCAATAACAGCAACAAACAACCACTGCTAAACAACATAAAATTTTCACTGTACTAAGTGGAAAATTAAAATAAATGAGCACAAAATACAAGCCATATTATTTGCGACATCGTAGAAAAGGTTTGGGTTGTTTTAAATTTCGCGCAAAGCTACACGAGGGCTATCTGCGCTAGCCGTCCTTAATTTTGTAGTGTAATACTAGAAGGATGGCAGCTAGTCGTCACCACCCATCGCCAACTCTTGGGCTACTCTTTTACCAACGAATAGTGAGATTAACCATCACATGCTAACGTCCCCATGGGTGAAAGGACGAGCATGTTTGGTAGAACATGAAGCAAATTAATATTACAGTTATATCTAGATGTGACTCTTACAGGTAACAATATCAGCAAAATTCTTAAGGATTGCTTTGACTCAAACTGCATACAAGACATTAATAGCATAAAAACCAGAATTTGGAAAATAGCGAGTTACTTTAAGAATGTGAATGATAAAAAGAAGATTCAACAGAAAACATATTAAAACTTTACAGAACATACATCAGACCAGTCGTAGAATATGTTTGTATAACATGGATAACTGTATCAAAAACACTCATCAACAAACAACAGCATATACAACATTGTATTTTAACGCAAGCATATACAGTCCCACGATCAACAAACTAAATATTTCTACACAACTGTTCAAACATGCCAATTCTATTAAACAGACTCCTGGATAACTCGCTTCAATATTATAACAGAAATATTAATTCAAATGAACTGATGAGCAAACTAGAGAGTTACATAATACATGAAGAATCTAGCTCTAAGTACCTCTCCCTCTGAACGTCATAAATAAAAAACTTAAAAGTCCAAACAGTGCTAGGCTAATTGAGTCGTAGATAGAAACGTAGCTCTATTTTAAAATTTTGTATATAAAAATAGGATTATGCGTTTGGGTGCATATGACTGTATTCTGAACACAGACTAATAGTTCGATCATAAAAAAGAGAAGCTATAAAAATATATGAATTAATATTATCCCATGAAAAGACTAAGTTAATTACAACTATGGACAATGGGCAAAATTTAATATACTGTAAGTAATATAACAACAAAGTAAATGCTAATTAATTATCCAGGATTTAGTAGCAGTGCAGATAAAATAACAGTTCCAGAGAGGGAGGAAGAGGTATAGAGTAAACCTGTCCCTTTCTGGTCCGAAACATGGACTAAATCCAGATGAAGAATAATAATTTGCTAGTGGTTGTATAGTTCTAATAAGTGGCACCAGAGGATAGTGTGTTATCTTCGTCTTCCTGAAAGAACTGTTTCGTGTCGCCCTACTCATAAAATGTCCAAACTCAAAAAATGTATCACTAACGGTAACGTATTAATGTGGTGTGTTATTGTTATTAAGCAGAAAACTACCCAAACATATACCTATACTCTTCTCACCGAAAGTAACGAAACCCTATTTGTAGCGTTATTAGCCCTTTGTCTTATCGCCGAGCCAAGTAATGTAGTACAGTTGTATTCACCTGTTTCTAGACGATCGTATATGAAATTATCTATTCATACATTTAATGTTCTCAGATTTATATAGTATAAATATATAACTAGAGCTTGACGGTCAAGTCTTTGTGTATAAAGTCAGCATGTTACACATATTGGTCAATTGCTTTTGCAATGTTTAGGAAGATTATGTAACAAACATTATCTACTTCTGCAATGTGATACAAAAAGTGATTTTGACTTTGTAAGCACATTTACCCTTTATTAATATTTTTATGTTTTATGAAGCTTGAATTAATATGTATATTTGTTATTTTTGTGTAGGAATTAAACTCACTATCCACTAGTTCTAATGAAATGGAGAAGCTAGAGAGACAGACTGTTTACAGTTTAGATTTCACTACATTCACTCTCAGCTATTAACATATAAGTAAACTTACAAGCTAAAGAAAGACACAATAACAAGTTATTTTATTACGTAGGGTGAAGAAGGGGGAAATCTTTTCATATAATTAAATTCTTTTTCAATGCTTACAGATAATTTTATAATAGACATTTTTGGGGGTATATATCAAGGGTCAAGTGTTCTCGTTCTAATGAAGATCAGTCTAGTCGTTTTTCTGTTATTTGTTCTTTTTCATAGGCACGATCAAAAGTACGTAGAAAGGTTCATTTGGTTTAAGTTTGTATTGCTCGAATTGGGATAAAGGATTTGCATAATTAAATAATCATCATTGTTCTGTCTATTGTACTGTATATTACTCTAACATTTCTACAGAAGGTCAATATCTATAGATTTCAACAGGTTTTTCAAATCGGTAAGCTGTTATAACAGGTAAAAATTATAGATAAAACTCCAACTCTATCATCTCAGGTGTTATCAACACAGTTATTATTTCAAAATCTTGAAAAAAAAACCAACAAAAACAACGTTTTCCAGAGAATTATTGATGTGGAAGAATAAAGTATGAAGGCTGTAAAATTTACATTCAAAGAACCAAATCATTTGTATTTTCTTCGGTTTAGGGATGTTACAGGTATTTCACAAAAATATGATTTTGACACTAATAAAGGAAGATATGAAATTTATTACTAAGTGGTCCATGATTTTGACGGTAAGAAAACAATTTTTAAATGGTATAAAGCTTATTTACTTGACGTTAAACACAAAACTACACTAAGACAAGTATCATTGTCAGTGGAGATAAAATACTTCAAGTTAGGGAATGACATTAACAACCTCAGTTTCATTACTGCAGCTTTAGCTGTGTTCTGACTTACTAAAATTATAGAAGGAATATTTCACGTATTTGTTACACAGAAGAACCATAGATAATTGCCAGGAACACGTACCAAACATCAGACTTTATTCATAAGACACCATGCCAACAGTACTTCGAAAGAAATTTCTGGAATGACATCGATAGTCACGGGAGGAAAGTTACATCTTTGTTTTACAGAAACAGATGTACAGGTGATATCTAACATCAAATATTAAGATATTTTGTTATTGAGTTTTTATACATTTTTAAAACATATGTACATAACCAACAGATAACTGAAAGTTTTTATTCACATATGCCGTTCTGATATCGACATATTCCGATAGTACTTTATTTAATTCAAGGACAAGATGTTTTTCAACGCATGATAATTCCCTCTTATATCCACCAACACTGTTTTCACGTGTACGGTTATATATACGAGTAACTCTAGCCCTTCATTATACACCACTCTGATCCATCTCTAGGACAGTTTCTCGTAGATTTTACGGATAAACTTGATAAAGATCGCATCTCATCGTGGGTCGATGGTGGACTGAGAAACTGCGCATACCAAAGTATTAAATAGAGAAACCTAAACTTTTCATCAGTGAAGTATATGGTCGTGAATATGTTTTATATTGAAGAACGATCTACAATTCCTTGAAATTCATCCCTTAAACAGCAGCCATCATCAACTGATCCTGCTTCCTAGAACATTCCCACTGTTTAAAGGTTAAATAGAATATATTGAAACTTTAAAGACACTCCTAATAATCATTCGAGAATAAAACTATATCTGTTGTCTAATTTACATCAAATGTCATATCCTTCAAGTCTATAACATGCTACTTTATGATTACTATATGACAGCATCTTTTAAAAGTAAAATGAGACTTGCGAGCTGAAAAGTGATGCATAAACAGGACCTAAAATCGTTCAAATATAAAATGTTCTTTTTCTGTTTTACAGGTCCAACAGGATCTGTACAAGGTGATAATAATTTTTCCTAGTTACTGAATTACAATTAAAGGTCCTTTTCAGGACCATCGAATCTTTAAAAAAAGATGTTACGATTACACATTTAATGTTTTATATCTGTGATCGACTTAGTTTTCAAGTTAAATTGATGTACGTATATGAATCGTGATAAATTCAGCATTTTTAACATAAAAAGAAATACAGTATTTATTCTAATATATCAAACAAAATAGATGTGTGAGCTATCTAATTTCTATAAACATTTAACTTTCGTTAAAAGTAAAGGCAGAGGAGCTGCATAGTAACGCTATTAATAAAAGTGATGACAGAACTGCCAAGATAATAATTGAAATCAATAGAGATGACATTCTTAATTATAAACACAATTTGAATTTTACCTAATATTTGTAAAGAAGGAATTTCATTACGACCTATTGTTTTCGACAATTGAGTTTTCAGCCATACTTTACTGGGCTTTAGTTGAATTTTTAAAATGTTCAATATCATTGAATTTATATAAATAAATGTCAGTATGTGTCTGTTTCTCATACGTCTCCACGTTTATTGTTCAATTAACACAAAATTTATCACAGTGATATAGCTGTATTTGTTATTCGTCTGCAAACCATTAACTAGATAATCAGACCAACGTCTTGCAATTCCATCTTTCACAAATGCGAATAGTTATCTTTAGTGTTTTAGGACAGTGTTTTCTGTGTATTATAATCCTCTGTTCTTAGTTGTATCATTTAATTACATAAAACATTATTGATTGTATCAATACCTTTAGTACATCAAAAAGTGAGCTTAAGTTTTATGACAGTTGACAGCAAGAAAGAGAAGACCCAGGTGAATATTATATTCTTTGTTTTTCATGTTTTATTTATTATTTATATCACTGAGTAAAATGTAAAAAATAGTAACTTATAAGATAAGGTAAAGTAATTCTTTTTAATATAGTATGCTTGTGAGCAGCCCCTGGGTTATTTAATTTTTGGGTTTTGGTTTCAGTTTCGGAGCTCTTGTAAAAACAATCTTGTAAGGGATGTCAACATATTTAACATGATTATTATTTTTAGTTTCATGTCCAATAATATTATGTTCGCTTCGGCAACGTTTTAATTGGCACATCAGTGTTGGTTTCGCAGCTTTACCAATAATAAATTTGTTTCGGTTTTCTACATTTTCAATAGCAATAAAAACGTGTCTCTGGTAATGTTCTGTTTTACTGCCAAGTCTCACAGTAATAATTTTATTAACATTGTGAACAAGTCTAGTAGAGGGACGCCTGATGTTGTTTGACACCTCCCTCTGAATACGTTCATCGTCTTTTACTTCTTTTGGTGTTTTTGCCTGAAGATATAAATCATAATTAGTGAGGCAACAACACTCATCAATCGAAAAAAATGTTTTAATAACAATAATCAGTTAATAAACATTTTAAAAATATATAATTTATTCTTTATGTAACAATCATTTTACTATAATATGAGTAAAACCAAATAAGTGTTTGTATGAAAATTGTAAATTATGAAGTTGGTTTAAAATGTCTGATAAACGTTTTCTCGAAACTACGAAATATATCTCAAGCATTGTCCCAAATAGTGAGGAAGGTAATATACAGCAGACAATAGCTTTAAATAATGTTTGACATATATGTTTTGTACGTTCACAAATACTAACTTGCTAAAACAAGATAAAACTACTGTTATAAACAAATGTTAGTTATTCTCCTCATTTCATTGTTATATAAATTAAACATGAAAAGTTATGTAATCTGAACTACAAATGACTATAAAGAGGAAGAGTTTTCAAACTGTCTTATCATAGTTGTAACACTGTAGTAAATCACACAGTTTATAGTACTTTAAAATATTCAATAATCTTAGTAAAGTCCAAAAGAAGACAACTGGATATTTCACTAAATGTCTGTAAGACCAATGAAAGTTGACTGACTATAAAAAACAAACACTGATGCAAAATGTCTCAAAGTGTTATTAACAAGATATGGTGGAATCACGTGTAACAAAATGGTACAAATACACTGGTACTGGACTAAAAAGAATAAAGTCCACATTTAAGTAAGTTACCGTTATCTAACGATTCGCTACAATTATGTGATAACTGTTAAAAACAGAATCAGATGTTCGTAGCTGCAACCGAACGTCATTTCAGTGTATGTACAGTTAAAAACACAAGAGGTTTGGTAATATTACTGAGACAAGGTATATTATAGTTATAGTAAGACACAACTCACTTTAATATCAGTAGTGGAAGTACGTGTGGAAATGAAACATCACGAACGGACATTCTGACCTTTATGTTTTCCAGATGTCATTAAGACGATACATAATAGCAATGGAAGTACCTTTTACACTATCATATATGTTTACGTTTGGTTCTGGCTTTAGCTAAATGGATGATAATTGTCTTCCCACATGTAATAATATTGAAGAAGAGGTAATTGACCAGTTTAACTAGGGTACAGACTTATCATATCTCAATAGTATCGAACATGTATAGGTCTCTTTTGGAAGAAGAATTACATGTATTCAAATGACTCTGAATGCGTGTTTTTCAGTAGTTGTGGATGTCTTAACAACACTCATTGTAAGCATGCAACATCGATATGATATTGATCACTCAGTTTGACATAGTATACATTACATTAAAGTGAAATGTTTTTAACTACACTAAATATTAATCATAAACGTAATATGAATGAGAAATTAATTCAATTTTGAACCAGATACAGATATTCACAGAAATTAAATATGAGAATGGTTGTAATTATTTTATAACAGTAATTTTGCATTAACATTAATAATGTACTATTAATTCCATTATATTTTAGTTGCTTCTTGCAATATATATATATATATATATGTAGGTATAAATAAACTTGTACGAAGTGAAAGTTTAATATTAAGAGCAGATCCTTGTTATTAATGGTTATATACTAATGCTGTATAATACTGACTACTATAAAGTAAAAGAACTTTAAACATACGAACCGTTGTTAGTGAATCAGATTTTAATGTTTCTTCAGGTTTGTCATCATTCACGATTGTCCTAACATATTTCTTTAATTTAGTTTTCTCAGAACCTGAAGCAGGCTTCCTCAGGTTTTCTGTTCGTTCTGTTTTCTTTTCTACTGAGTGATTTTCATTTATTGTCTGCAAGATAGTTGGTTCTGTTTGATTTTCCTTTAACAACATATTAGTTTCTCTTTTATCAAACTTATTTGTCGAGACTTTCTCACACTCAAGGATCATTGAAACAGCTTCCAAAATATTTAATTAACTGGGGGTGACCTTTTCAGTTACAAGCTCCTGGTCTTCTAGCTTTGTATAGGTAAAAACACCACAAGACCCGAGGACGCGGTTTTTCAGGGCATTCCATTTGCCCCGGGCTTTTTCATTCATGTTGCCGAAGCAACACAGAACGCTAAACAATAATAAAATAATAATGATAATAATAAATAAAAAATAGATGAGAAATAAAAACGCGATTTATTTATTTCATTTTTCTATATAAACAACACTACTAAAGATTAACTCTAAATAGTTGTGTTTTTTGTTGGTTTTATTCGTAAACAAACAGATCTACAAAAACACTTGATAAATCACCATACAGAAGTTTGGTGAGAAGTGTTAACTGTAACTGAAAAGTTTTTTTACCTCATAAATAAGGTTAGTTAAACATATTCAGCTTTATTAGGTTCATATTAGTATTTTCACAAATTAACTACCAAAGGGGCACTGAACACACTTGACATTTTCAAATATCCAACCCAACTATTCAATTAAAAGATAATTGGGTATTGAGGTCAGATGTTCTCTTACCCCTGTTCCACATAATTTAATTATGAAAAACTGGAAGATAACATGTAACTTACCACAAAACAATAAAACAAATCGAAATTAGTGTCAGCTCTTCCATCCACCAAAGATACCATACAACTGTAGGTTTGGAAGCCCAGGGGAAAGTGACCTTGAGAACCACTTCAGTTGGATCTTAAGAGAGAGAGTTGTTTTACACATTGTATCGATTACATGAAACAGAAAGAAAACTTCAAATGTAACTTAATAACAAAGTGTATAATTCTTTAAACGAAAAAATAAACTTGATTTGACATATTAAAAAATTACAGTTAAATAAATATGATATTTCTTATATATTTTCATATTAAACATTGATAACAACCTTTACAATTTGACAACTGTAAAAATAGATTTTTTTCTTTACACTTTAAACGATAATTAGCAAAGAAAAATGACGCCTGTTATATTATTTGAGCTCCTTACTAGTAGACAAGTAGTACAGTTATGTAATAACAACAACTATATAGTTATATAACAGGAAATCAGTTAGGTTGTCTAACATTTTTAAATTATTAGACAATATATCAAGAAACCTACTAACTTTCCATTCCAAACACACGTGATCAGACGATACAAGAAATATCTCGACATTTTCTTTACGATAATTGAAATATTATACAACTCAGTATGATACAGTTAGTTAAATTAACTTTGATTTACTTAAATTATAAGAATATATAACACAAATTAAACAAACTGTCTTTCCATTGACTACTTAATAAAGCCAGTTTGTTTGATCGCTATTCACTTACTGTATTAAGTTTTATAATTAGCTTCTTCTCTTATTATGGTACATTATTCTTTTATGCTATCGAATCGTATCCACTGAATGGTAGTTTCTGCGTCTTTACAACACTATTAAAAACAGTAATTTTTACAAATTTCTCTTTACTGTGAATTTCCCAGATAAAGAACAATACCATTTTGACCACAAACACTGAACGTCGTATTTACAAATGTCTCTTTACTGTAAATTTCCCAGATAAAGAACGATACCATTTTGACCACAAACACTGAACGTCGTACGTCACTACTGATGAAGTTTTTTCGCTTACTTGGTAACAATTCTTTCCAATAGTTTTATTCAGAACTTATAAGACGGTGCTTACGTTTTGATAATCCAATGTTATTATTACCTTATATTAAAACATTTGTTTTGTATTTTAACAAATTACTTTATTTTATCACAAAAATGACATTATGTACATAAAATAAACATGTTAAACATAGATTTAAGTTATGTTTTGGGACATACACTGTTTTAGTTAAATATCTTTAGGTCTTTTTAGTAATAATGTGACGCACACAGATGTGCTATTGAGACACTGTTATATTTGTTTGTTTTTCAATTGCGAGGACAGCTAAACGAGGGATTTCAGCGCTAGCCGTTCATAATTTTGGAATGATATACTGGAGAGAAGACAGCTATTCGATACTATCTGTCGTAAATGTTTGAGCCCATCTTTAAAAACGAGTAGTAGGATTTCCAAGTAAAAGCAAAGCTTTTTAATGCATTAAAAACCATGACAGTTATGAAGAAGTATCGTATTATAACAATCTGCTTGAACAAAAAATGAACATATTTAAAACATTAAGGAAACAATAAAAGAAAACTTTAAAATTATTTTGTTCCATTACTTCTACAAAGATCTTTATTATTAGCTCCTTCTTCATCAGTAATTTTATTTCCAGGACAAGGTATACAGGCGTCAGCAGAAATAAAATGTCATGTAAATCCTTCCTGGACACGGCAGGCAGTGAGTTTGAAATCCATTGTCATAGTGACCAGGAGGACATGAATCTAAAAGTGTTAAAAGTACATAGTTAAGCATTAATTTACTCAGTGTTAATTTTGTTGTTCTAACAACGTCTTTACTATCAAAAAACGTGTTTGTTTAACTAAAATTCCATAT
The DNA here is from genome assembly GCF_004210375.1 of Tachypleus tridentatus. Taxonomy (NCBI): domain Eukaryota; kingdom Metazoa; phylum Arthropoda; class Merostomata; order Xiphosura; family Limulidae; genus Tachypleus; species Tachypleus tridentatus. The sequence continues at coordinate 46,080,209 of NC_134828.1, read as the reverse complement.
TTTTAAAAGTCTTTCATCTATTTGTTTTTAATGTGAACAGTTTAAAGTAATTGAGTATCACATATACTTACAACACCTGTTAACATCTCTTTGGTATCCACGAGTACAGTTGAGATTCTCGGCTGGAACATACACTGGAGAAAACAACAGAGAGTTAATATTTTTATTAGCACGTTTTGTGTCACCGTTGGAATTTTAAGGATTTTCACAATGAGCACGACGCACTAGTTATAATATTAATTATGACTCACTCTGTAAAATAACAACATAAATGTTCCTTTAGTGAGAAAAATAAAACGTGTCAAAACAGTTTCTTAACAGTAGACTTTTGTTTCTTTATGTACTTCCTGATGGAGTTAACTAATGAAACTAATCACACAAACTTGGAAGTTTATGAAATTTCCAACGATCTTTTTTTTATTGGTACATTTGATTTCTGTTGGTGTTTCCCTTGTAAAATTCTTATTTGTCACACTTAAACTGTTGTCACTGTTTATGTTAATGTCAGTTATGATAATACAGGTTCTTTTGGGAATATTACGTTGGTAAAATGTATCAGTAAATGATTTTGAGGTGTCTTGCAAACAACAGAATATCAAATAATATCTTTATATGCAGAAGTTGCATGAAATGCATTCCGAGAAAATTTTTCATTTGAATTTAATATCAAAGCAAATACTTAATTTTGTTGTGGATTTATCAAGATAAATAATATTGCGATATAACACCTTTCTCTGTAAATTTAAAGTATTGTTTATTCAGAATACGTTCTTAAAAACTTCGTAGATATGATTTGTATCTTTACAGTTCATAAGATTTTGCTTCAACATTCATAAGTTGAGTTCATTATGTCAAAATAACTTTGGAGCCTCATCACTTCTCTCTTCAGGTTTACCATAATCCATCTAGTCTCTTATCACATAGAAATCTATAATTCCTACATCAGTGACGTGACTGGTATGTCTGTGTGTACAATAACATGCATATCTATCTAATCACTCAGCGGTTAGAAGACTGAGATATTTTTTTTTACGTACCGTCGCCTGGGACACTTCAGCGGTTTTTATTTCTGACATTTGTGTTGGTACGACTTGTTGTAGGTCTTTTTCCGAATTGTTCTGGCGAACCAAAATTATTTTTTCGATGCTCTTGCGTACAAAAAATATTTTTGTTTTGAAAAATTTAAATTCTCATTTGAATATATTTTCATGATTTGGGCATATAAAAATTTACATTGGAAAGGTCTGTTACATACCTTTCCCAAAAGTAACCAATTTTCGGTTACATCACACCATTTACGAAATGTTAAGCTATGTCATAAAGTTGTTCTGATAAATTCTGATCTGCCGTGACTTTATATCAAATTGAGTCACATTATATGCCAGGTTGCATATTCAAAACTGTTTTGGTATAGCTTACTAATCCCTATACACTATAAAGTATTATTGTTATGAACATCAGTGGCAGCCTCTGACTAATACTGTATGTTTATTACAGGAGTACCGATAAGATTACGCGTTCGTCTTCATCACTGCCCAAAAAATAGCTCTTTTCAGGGCATCTTTAGCATCAACTAATTGAATGTGATACATCTTCCAAGAGTATATTATGGCTGTCAATATCAACATCTGCACCTTGGAGTTGGGCAATATCACCCATTACAGGAGTCCTGATTAGATGGATTAGTATATGGACGAACAAAGAGTGTAGTATTGATGGTAACATTTAAAGTAATTATATGTGGATATGTTTACCAATACTTATTCATACCATACTTCAACATCGACATTTCCTCTCATTAAAATTAAGAAAAACTGATTTCATGTTATCTCTAAAGTAATAATTCCTTGTAAGTACTTTTAACACAACTGTAATAACCTCTTGTATACATTTATATTTCTGAGGAACCAACTTGAAGTTAATAAATTTTGCAGACGTTCTACAATGGGTAATTTAAAACTTTTTATTAGATAATTCATATATAGTTCGATGTTTCTAGGTTATAAAGCGATTAGGAAGGAGATTTGAGATAACGGTGATATAGAGAAACCTCAGTTAACAACGCGATACTCACCCAGTCAATAACCCCAAATACAATAATAAAAAAATACTTAACTTCTTGTAAAAAAAATAAAGCAAATACAATACTAATGTCATTTATAAAATACTTTATGGCAACTTCCACGTATTTTACGTCGGAGAAACAAGCCCAAAACTCAAAACAACATTCATGTAACACAAAAAAATAGAATCTCACGTTTTTAAATTTAACACTGCAACTCAAATAACTATACTACAGGTAACATTTAAATTTCATTCAGAGAATCCATCGTCATTAGACGATAAACTAAATAATTCCTTGTAATACCAGAGCAAACACACGTTAAACCAATATAAAGAAACATGTATTTGTAAATTATTTGAAAATACTGAACCACAAGAATAAGAGGATCAATTTAAAATAAAACACCAGTTTTAATAAATTAAGTTTTAATTAAAATTCCTTTTAACCAAAGAAATTATTCAGTTATATTTATCCCAGTTTAAACATTAAATCATCGTGTAATATCATTGCTTCGCGAACTTAAACATTTTCTACCCATCCTGTACATATTTTACAACGCATAAAGAAAAGAATATTTTTTATTGCTATAGATGAGACCGACTAACGGGTTCTAGCATTAAAGAAATCTCCTAAAACGAGACTTCCGCACACCACTGACGTAAAATCGGTTATGAGCAAATTGAAAAAAAATGAGGCTGAAATATTTGCGAGCAAATGTGACGTTAAACATAATTATTAGTCTTCACTAACCTCTGCACTCCCCATCAAAACTTTATACTATTACAGAAGCATCCGTTTATGGTAAGAACGAAAATATCTAATTTGTATACGTAAAAATAAATGTAGAGCTAAGTTGTTTATGTTTGTGTGTTTTCTTTTAGCAAAGCCACGTCGGGCTATCTGCTGAGCTCACCGAGAGGACTCGAACCTTTGATTTTAGCGTTGTAAATCCGTAGACTAAGCTAATAAAAAAAAAAAAGAGAATCGAACGGCAGTGGTATTAACAGTTCGAAACTACTGTATAGAAACTTTAAATAGATTGAAAGTGTAGTGTATCAGTAAAATATTTTTAGAGTTTCAAATTTTTATCCAAATCTTTGAATTCCTAAGATTGATTTGTCAGAGAGTATCTTGTTTACTTTTAGCCTCGTTAACTACCAAGCTCTGTTAGAGAAAAATCAGGAATTCCATAGCTCTAACCAGTGAATACAAATGCTTTACAAACGATAATTAATGACAGAATTAATTTTTTTCTGTGTTTGAACATCCGGCTTGGTTGTTTACAAAAAAGTAACACAAAATATGAATTTTTTATCGTGAAAAATTAAGTTAAAAGTGATACTATTGCCATCATAATCTTACGTATACATGGGCAATATAAATAATTTTGTAGTCAATACACATGTAGAAACGGGCAAATTTACATAATGTATGAATAAAACAATATATAATTGTTTGTGAATTTCGCACAAAACTACTCAAGGGTTATCTGTGTTAGCCGTCCCTAATTTAGAAGCGTAAGACTAGAGGAAAGGCAGCTAGTCATCACTACCCACCGCCAACTTTTGGGCTATTCTTTTACCAACGAAAAGTAGGATTGACCGTCTATAACACTCCCATGCTGAAAGTGTGAGCATGTTTGGCGCGACGGGGATGCGAACCCGCGACGCTGAAATTACGAGTCTCACGCCTTAACACACTGAGCTATGGCGGGTCCTGACAGCATATCAATCAAGATTTACATGTATTTATACTAAATTTATACAAAAATATTTAGAAATACTTTTTCGAGATTTGTGACTGTAATATAAATCCCTTTCACGTATCAGCCCTCAAATATATTCTACCATCATGTTTTCGTTATACACGCTCCCACTCAATGTTGGAAACTTGATGGGTCATATATCCTCTTTGTTCAATAATATCTTTTAAAACTGGTGAGCACATTGATGTTGCTTCCTTGTCAGCACCTACCACCTGTAGGCTGTGTAAATTATGCTTTTTTTTTTTAATCTGTCAAGGCCCCCCAGTGGCTCAGCGGTATGTCTGTGGACTTACACGCTAAAATCCGGGTTTCGATACCCGGGGTGGGCAGAGCACAGGTAACCCATTGTGTAGCTTTGAGCTTAATTCAAAACAGTAACAAAAAAAAAACAATAATATGTCAAGTCAGCCTTTACTATCCATTATCTTCGCGCAATACCAATTTAGTAACTTAACAGATGCAGGTGTGGAAGACTCAGCATTTTGGATAATTTTCTCTTTCTTGATAGCTGCTGTTGTTGATGGTGAGAACTTAAATGCTTTCGTCAAACTTCTTGATGGTTTCCAGTTTTGTTGTTACTGAGATGGTTTTTCTCGCAGTTTTTTGGCTTACCAATGGCACTGGAATCACTTGCAGTAAACTTACCAATCATTTTGTATTTAAGGACAGAGTACAGTCTAAATAAAACTTTATAAGAACATTGGTTGACACCTTTCACGATCCAAACAAGACGCTTGGGATGTATGAACTCTTCGCACACAGACTGGTTAAACTAATGTGCCATGGCGTTTTATTAAGTTACATTCAAAATATAATTAAACCACTTAACTACCATGATGTACGAACAAACTTGACAACAAACCATAGATAATAATGTAGCTTTTAATATATAATTTTTTTAGTTCTTAATAATATAAAAAAATATTTAAAAACAATTTTAAATTTCCCTAGTGAGAGAATTTGAATATTTGTTCTTCAGTTGTTACATCTTTTGAACTTCCCCCTTAAACTATGAAATGTTATGTAAAATGTCATTAATCTTCTAAATCTTTATCTTATGTCCTTCAATCATATGGAACTACAGAGCAACCAATAAAAATGCGAAAACCTCTTGCCACACCCACCTTCAACTTGCTCAAATTTACAAATTGCTAATACATTTTTCTGAGGCTAAGTTCTATTAAATTTATAACCAATAGGAAGTCTAGAATACAAATAATTGATTAAAGTATGATCCATCCTATATGATAATTGATAAATTTAGCTAATCAGATAGCCAGAGACAGTGAGATATTTTCTCAATGACAAACTGGGTATATCCTGCTTCAAACATAAATTATTGTGATATTATATTTTCCTTTCTCTCTCTCTCTCTTTTGAAGAATAGTATCAGTTTTTTTAACAGATTTTCTACTGGTTATAAATTATGTTGTGATAAATTTGTTATACATTTCACATGTATTTTTGAGGAGTTCAGCATTTTTAAAATCATACACCAGTTTAAAAATGTTATTTTTGTATTTCTTTTAGGTACCAGAGTTTCAGCATTCAAGGGGTAATGAAAAAAAATTAAAAGGAGGTATAAGTGGTGTTTGTCATTCAATTTCAAACCTCTTTGCCTCCAAAACATCAAAGAGGCAACAGTTTACAACTGAATATAGAAGAGCTAGGGAATACTTGTAAGTACACATGTTTGGGCTTTCTGGATTTTATTTGCTATAAATCTTTGTTAATTTTAGTCAGGTGATATTCTGTACATTGAGTGTTTTAATATTTTTTAATGTTTGGTTAGTTTTGTATTTTGGCCAAAGCAACTTAAGGGCTAACTGTGTTAGTCATCCCTAATTTAGCAGTGACATACCAAAGAGAAGACAGCTAGTTAGAACCACCTACTACCCACTCTTGAACTACTCTTTTTATTAACAAAGAGTGTAATGGATTTTAATGTTACAACATCCCAATAGGTAAAAGTATGAACATGTTTGGGGATAACAGGGATTTGAACCCATAACCAACAGATAGTGAGTCAAACCATTACCATCATTTCTTTTCACTGTGGGCTTGGTTGAATCTGCCAAGTTTGTGACTCCAAATTTATCTTTATAGTTTCACCAGAATAATTTCTAATACGTTTTGTGTATCTTCATAAAAATTTTATCAACTGTGAATGATCATTAAATCATTTGTTGAGTAAAATGTAATTTATAATGAAGTCTCTTTCACTGCAAGAGTCTGTGAATATATGGAATCAGAAAATTGACTACTGTGGGTGTAAAGTGATTATCATGTAGATTAAAAACGTAAATCATCTGAAATTTAAATTTAAACATCGTAAATAAACTTAAAACATTTTAGTCAGTAAAACAAGACTGTATTTTGTATTATTCTACCCAAACTCTGTATGAGGTTTGTCAGTATGACCAATCTTGTAACCATTAAAATAAATCAAAATTATCCTTTTTTTATTTGTAAAGTTGGTTAGAAAGGATTTTAGATTTAACAAAAGATTTGTCTTTATTATTAAGCCTGTATGGTTCATCAGCTTCTATATTAAACATTTTAGATTGGCAAGTAAGATCTATATAATAGTGCATGTAATGTCACATCAGAATAAGATAAATAACATAAATCATAACATCCTTTACTGGCCCAGTAAAGGTTTCCAGTAAGAAAAGAGTATTGTCATGTCACTACATCTGTATTATTATTTAATGTGTTATACATCTTAAGGAACTCTAATAGTTAATTACTTTGTAAATGTGACTTGTTGCTCTAACAGATGAAAGAGGTTTGTAATTTTAAAAATATTTTGTTCATGTGTGTTCATATTTGTGTGAAAGTTATTTTTACTGGTCTTTTTAAAGATTTGATGTTCTAGAGAAGAAATATTTCTTTAACCCAGCCCAACGTTCCCAAATTGTGGACTTCATTTTGAAGAGAAAAAGATTCAGTAACAACACAAACGAATCTTATGCATTTGGCAAGTGAACAACAAAAATCACAATATATTTTAACATAATATGTATTTAGTTTCCTTTCTGTATAATTTACTGTGCATCAGAATTACTGAGAAAAATTCATAAGCTAAATTTATACTTTTTGAAAATAAATTTCTTTATTATGAACTGAGTCATTAGATAATCTAGGAGAGAAAACTGAATTTGTTCAATTAATTTTATAAAATATGAAATTCTTTTATGTGTCATACATATGTGTTTTTCCTTGTATTTCAAAATGATAACATTTAGTGATGAGTTTATAATAATTAATATGCATGTAGGTAGCTTTTTTTGAGAGGTGCTAAAAGTATAAAAAAAGTTTCCAAACAAAGCAAACTTTTTAAATTGACTTTTGTAATAAGTTCTGTAAATCTTCCAACTATTCTAAAAGGTAGTTCATCATGTTTACTTGTAAAAAAGTTTTACACAAAGTACCATCATATACAAGTGGTGATACAAATTTCAGTTTTGAGTACAAATTAGCTTTCATAAATTCGTTACTCTTTTGCTGTGACCTCTTCTGTGGGTGATTCAAAGTGCTCCTTCCACAACCGCCTACCATGTTATACACAAAAATTAATTACACACTTTTATGGAGAGTCTATGTTAATAAATTTAGTTTTTAGTTCACTTTTATTTTTTGGCCAATCAGTTTTAACTTCTAAATTTTGAGAAGTAGCATAACAAAAGTTTTAAGATGTAACTTTTCTATATCATGTTAGGATTTACTAACAGGAACAGTAAACAAGTAAAATTTACATTAAGATAGAAACATGAGCTAAACATAATTACAAGTAAGAATCTGAAATTTGTGTAGCTTACCTTTTTGATTTACTGATATATCCTTAAATTATTTAGTCCAGCATGGCCAGATGGACAGGACACTTGAATCACAGTCTGATGGTTGCAGATTTAAATTCCTGTCACACCAAACATGCTTGCCTTTCAACTGTGGAGGCATTATAGTGTAACAGTCAATCCCACTATTCATCGGTAAAAGAGTAGCTCAAGAGTTAATGGTGGGCAGTGATGACTAGCTGCCTTCCCTCTAGTCTAAATTTGGGACATCTAGCACAGATAGTCCTCAAATATTTAGTAGAAATAATGTTATGAAATCTGTTAATTAAAAGTTACAGTGTGTATTTTTAGGGCTAACACTTAAATATCTGTGTCTTAAAATACCCTTTTGGTTATAATGATTTGTACTTGTCATCATTATATTTTGTTTTGACCTTGTACTGACCAGCTGCTGATTTATTTTCTCATGTTTATATAAAATCCCAAGATGGAATGTTTACCTGAACTTTTCTGTCATATTAAGCTTTACAATTTAAATTTAGAGACTTGTATTTTTTTGATGTAGTTTGACATAAGACTATTAGTGTGTACTAGAAGTTTTGTTATTTATCACATGATGTGAACAGTTAATGAATCTAATTTTATATAGCAAACTGACAAGAAGTGTTTAATATTCATAAGTTAATACACAGAAAACAAGAAGCTATAATTATTAGAATGTACTGATTGACTGGTTGGCTACCTTTGCTTATTAACACTTGATTATATCTCATAAGTTTCAACTAGATTAAGTTTTAGTCCTAAAATTAATTGTGCTGAATAATATTCATAAATATAAAAATTAATAGCTATAACTGTATTGTACACAAGTAATCAATATTTCTCATAAAGATCTGTCTGTGAATTTCTAAAGCCTAAAATGAATCAGTCTGAGTGAAAGTTTCCATTTGAAAAGTAAAAAAATACTTCTTTTCAAAAAATATTTTTCTGGCAAAACTTTACATATCATCTACTATTTTTCAACCGTAATACTAATAGAAATGAAATTACCAATGTGCAGTGAAATGAGAAACTGAAAAATAGGAAATATAATGAACAAACACGTTTTTTCCTCTCTGAATGCTAGGCTTTCTATTTTCTTCAAAGTTTCAACTTAGCATCTCCCTATACTCTTCTTTTAATTTTATGGTTTTACTGCCTGTACATAGAACAAATGTCTCCTGTCTAAAGCTTAGGAAGTTGTAATATTGACAGATTAACTGATGAATAAAGAAATAGCAGAACATAGGTGAAAAACTAAAGATGTTATGAGAACAGTATAATTATGATGTTAGAAAAGCGTGAGTTCAAGAAGTCTTAATAGAAACAAATAAAATCTTTGTAACCCTGGGTATTCCTGATACAATCACACAGAAGTGGAAACCAATGCACAGTTAATTTAAATAACTTCAGCTGTGGTCCACTCTGTATTTTATGTAGAAAGTAAGCAACTTTCCCTAATGTTTAGGTCAGTCCTATATAGTTAGCATTGTAACAGGTAAAAACAAGTTGTTTTGTGTTGTGATATAATATACATAGAGTCGTTTGATAATAAACAGTTTGGAAAGAAGTCAGTTAATTCTGCTCTTAGACTGTAACCCACTATAAGTATTGGAGGTGTGTGTGCTTTTTTATTTGGACAATATATTGTACAGGCCATTCAAGATGTTGTAAAAACATGTTGGTTCAAGATGTCTTGATAGAAATGAATAAAAAACCCATAATTTGAGCACTTTTGAAAGGTGGACCTTTCTTAAGTTACAAATTGAAAATGGTGGTGTAATCAAATGAGTGATATACAAATAAAGGTAGTTTAGTGACATTAGGAACGTCATGTGGTTTTCCAAGAAATGTCTATTTCTCTATGTTTTTGTGTAAACGTCTCATTTCTAGTATAATACAGCCAATGGTGAGAATGTATGCGAAAAGGTGCTAGGAATATTTTACTTTAGAAATGGCTGAATATGTGTGTATTTAAAACTGTACTTATAAGTAAAGTAAAGGTGACACCTGGAGACAGGTTGAAAAAGATATACTGATTAGTTTATAAAAAATTATATGAAAAATTATCTTAAACAAATAGTATGTTTTAGTAAATTCAGCTTTCACAATACGAGAATAAATAAGCAAAGAATAAAAATAATTTTTTTGACAAAGATGAAACCAGTGAACGAAGATCAACGATTCCAGGTTCTAGATTAAGTCCAAAAGGTTGATCAGTATTTAGATTAGCCATCCAATAAGTTTCTTTTATTTCCCTGTAAGCTTTAATTTTGAATCCTGTTTTCAATGGTTCAGGAGAACAGTATAATGAAACCTTATTTCATCTGAATAAGAAAGTGAAAATTTGGTAAATAATAATATGGTTATAGGCTTCTTAAACTACTAAAAAAGACTTAGTCACTGGCAACCCTGTAGTACTTGACATGTGTGCTTGGGTTTGTTACGTATGATATGTGTGTTTCAATATATATGATATGATATATAGTGATGAATAAAAGTCATTGCAATCACTGTTAACATTGTTTTATTAAATATTTTTATATTTAAATATTTCATGCCTTATGTATTTATACTGTGATTTTCTCCTATTTTTTCAGGAATAACAAAGCTTATCAAAGATCGTGTCTACGAAGCTGCCTTTCCTTTACATGAGGTCAGTTAACTTATTGGATTCTTCTTTCCAAGTGTGCTTGATGTTGATAAAGTACAATTTTTCATATGTTAAAAGTATTGTTCACAGTTATTTCTACAGCCAGTGTGTATTATATCAGGTTTATGACCTGATGAATTTGTGTGATAGGGTTGCTCCTGTAGTTTGTTATTAATATTATTTTCCAGCAAAGTACGCTTTAACATATTTTTATTAGTTGTCATTTCACTTCCTGTATCATTAAAATAATGGTTATGTTGATAATTTATTTTGACGTATTATTAGGGGGAATGTCATTCTTCAGATGACAAAGCTCCCAGGAAATGGTTATTAAACAACTGGGCTTAGTTTTCAACAATATTTAAAAAAGCAACCCCTTCACGACATCAAGTGAGTGCTAATAATTTCCTGGACAGAATTTATTTATTTAATATAAAAAATCACTTGGTAAAAGTTTTGAGTTTTACCTAAAGATTGAAATTACCAAAAGAAACATCTTATATTTGTATGCCATGTTTAGAGTCTCAGTTGGAGTTTTATTCTTACTAGTTGTGTTTTGAAAGAGATCATTCTAAATACAATAATTATATATAAGGAGAGTCAGTCATGATAGGAGGGAGAGAATTCTCTTGTGTTGCTATTGTATTATTTTTATTGAGCTATAAAATTCAATAAAGATGTGGTAATAACCAAAAGAGATGTAGATCTAATAGCATTAGGATGTAGTTAATCAGATGTTTCTGTTATATAATATAGTTTTAATTTCTGAATTTCAAAAGTAAAATATTTTAATTTGTAACGTCTTAGTGTTTACATTTCTGTATCACGTGATGGCACTTGTTTGTTCAAAATTGCTAAACTTAGACATCTTTTCACTTGTATTTGGTTGACTGAAATTGAATACAGCTTTCAGACTTGAAGATTTTCCTCGTACATAACATAAAGTTATAGTTACCAAGCCATCCCATAAAGCTCTGTTCTACATACAGTCTTTCAAAAATGTAAATAATTCTCTCTCTTTCTGTCTTTGACATTTGCTATTACATTATTGATAACGATTAGAAAATAAATATTTAATATTCTGTTTTATGTATAATGTCATCTCGTTCACAGGATGGCTTTTAAGTTTTTCCGAACATAGATTCAAATCTGCTATCACTATGTTTAGTTTAACCAGCTAAGGAAATTGTTTTGATGCACAATGTTTGGTTAGAAAACCAGTTAAATTGTAAAAATTATAAGATATTGTATGCTTTGTGTTTATTATTGTTTGTGCTCTAAATTGTCTGTTTGAAATTGATAAATAATTTGGGAAAAAAATGAAAAACAGTCCATTGAAAATTTGGGTGAGCATCTCTCAATACTCTAAGTTTTTGACAACAAAAGAAATTACAGCATTCACAATTAAATACTAGATTTTTGCTATTTTATATATGCACATATTTTGTTTGTTATAATAGTGAAAAAAATTCTTATTAGGTAACATTAGAATATATGAATAAAGAAATAGATTAATTTATTTGCAATATATGTATATACTTATGAAGATCGTGTGTATTACATAATTTTATGCTGTAATTTGAACTAAGTGTATACAAGGTCCTTGGTTGTAACATAGGCTTAGTATGTAGGAAGTTTTCATATTTAATTGATGCAAGCCTGATGATAGTCAGGATAAATAATGATAAGCTTTTATTGTAATCAGCAGGGATTTTAGAAAGGAAAAATATTATTTCTTTTTTTTTTGTGTGGTTACAAGGTTAAACAAATGGCTTAATCTCATGTAATGTAAGGGTAGAGAAAATTATGCATAACATATAAATATTTACCAAAAATAACTTGATATTCAATTAGAAGATTCTAGAAGCTATGCAAATGAAATTTGGAAACTGTAATATCAAAGATATATACATTTTATTAATTTTAGCATGAAAATCACTTTACTCTCATACTAGTCAGAGTTTAAAATTGAGACAAATCTTTATAAAAAAAAAAAAAGTTCTTATGGATGGATTTTTGGAGTTCCTCATTAGTTATTGTGTCCACTATATTTTGTTTGATAAGAATCACTTCACTGTTTTTCCTTTAAATTTTTTTAGGGAATATTTTGGAGTTAAGATAGGCCTCTACTTTGCTTGGCTGGGATTTTTACCTGCATGCTGATCCCAGCTTCAGCAGTAGGAGTGCTGTGTTTCCTATATGGGTTCTTCACCTTGATGGGTGATGCTCACAGGTATGAATAAGGGGAGAAAAAAGTTAAAAGAGTTGTCAAACAGTTTATTATTTTTATAACTCATGTTTGATCATTTTCTAAATTATACCTCAGATAAATCAGTTACTTAGAGATATGTAACTGATGGAATGTGGTAAGTGATTAATCACTGGACTAATTAATCAGTGTTTAACTAATTAATTATTTTCGCACAAGACATTTGTAGCTGGAATAATTGCAAAGAGTAATAATTGGAACCATTAATTTTTATTGGTTGATATATTTGAACCATTAATGTACCTTAAAATATTTTTAATAATTTTTGTGACAAATTGATTTAAACATAATTTCAGTTAATCAGTTATTTTTTGTGGCATTATCATTGAAATTGACAGTTGTATATTATGATTGAGTTAAATGTTCAGCTGTACTGTGTTTATTCTATAAACTTAAAACAAAATTGCATTTTTTTTTTACAGTAAGGACGTTTGTCAGTACGACAAAGACACAATTTTATGTCCTCGGTGTGACATAAAAGGATGTAAATATGAACAACTAGGACAGACATGCACTTTTGTCAGAATTACACATCTTTTTGACAATGGTGCTGCTGTATTTTTTGCTGTTTTTATGTCACTCTGGGGTAAGTATTATATAGATTTACATGTTAAAGTTATATAAATAATATTCTCTTCTTCAGACTCTGTTAGAGCTTTCATACACAAAATATCAAATTTTTTGTTATTTAGTTTTAAGACTTTTTTAAGTAATGCTTTTCTTGTGCCTATTTTCTTTTAGCATGTTGACTATCTAACATGCATAGTAATTTTGATTTTAAGATTAAAAACATTTGTATGCATCAGAAAATGTTCAAATTTCACATATAAAATTTTTATAACCTCCGGATAATTATCAAACATTTTTGTACAAAAAAAAACTTAATGTTTTGTCTGTTATTTTTACTAATGAAACTCTGTATGGGCTTGATAGATTTGACCACTATAAACAATTAGGAAATTAATATAAATAATGCCTTTTTTCATTCTAGAATAACTACAAACTATAACTCGTATAAAATAGCTTAAATTTAATAACATTATACATTTATATACAAGGGGAGGACAAAAAAGTGCCTCTCCCTTGAAAATATTAATTTATTTGATATCATATTGGAACAGATCTTGTGAAGTGCATTTTACACATTTTTCTATTATCTAATAAAATATATAACAAATTAACAGCATTTTCAAGGGGGCCACTTTTCTTGTCCACACCATGTACATATATAAATTTATTATATTGATCTTTCAACTGTGTCTGGATAATAGTGTAGGAGTTATAATGACAGGGTGCAAGTATGCTCATGCTACCATATCCAGTAACATAAAACTGATCTTACAAAGGACCTGAATTTTGGGAAAGTAACTCACTAAGAAAATCCTCATGATATGTGTGGTAATGGATGCCCATAGCAAAAGGGTTACTTCAACATAAAAATGTCCAACATTGTATACCTGCAATACTTGAAATGGCCTTAATTTCAAACCAACATAAAGCACATCACATTTGCTACACATTCAAGACTTTAAACTTCTATAATTGAAATCTCACATTAAACACTTCAAATTAATTCCAAAAGCATGTTATTACTTTGAGATATCTTGTCTGTAATTTGGGACTTTTCAAGGAAAAAATAAAACACTTTACAAAGTTTGTTATTACTAACACTTTGGTGAACAAAAATAGTTGAATAAATTATCATAAGCCATGTAAGTTTAAAGAGTAATTTGTATTCTGTTGCAATTTCTGTCTTTAGTGATGATAAACTTTATCACTTTGTTTTTATTTACTTTCAGCTGTAATATTTATGGAATTGTGGAAAAGATATTCAGCAAAAATTACCCACCATTGGGATACAACTAATTTTGACACTTTAGAGGTAATGTGTACTTTTACCTCAGTAATTAATTTTATCACAATGGACTTGTGTATTTGACATGAACTTTTAACCATGGCAGTATACCTATTGTGATTGTGAAGGTACTAGTTGTGTCATGACAAATTTGACAGTAATCATACTGTCGATGAAACATTCTGAACTTTACTCTATCAGATTTCAATATCAGTGACTTTTTCTGGTGATATGAATATCATTTCTGAAACCACTGGTATGGAATACTGCAAGTAAGAATATAGAGTTTTATCGATGAAACATTTTATAAATTTTTCATTTCACCAGATGGGTGATATGAATATCATTTCTGAAACCACTGGTATGGAATACTGCAAGTAAGAATATAGAGTTTTATCGATGGAACATTTTATAAATTTTTCATTTCACCAGATGGGTCACTTTTCTGGTGATATGAATATCATTTCTGAAACCACTGGTATGGAATACTGCAAGTAAGAATATAGAGTTTTATCGATGAAGCATTTTATAAATTTTTCATTTCACCAGATGGGTGATATGAATATCATTTCTGAAACCACTGGTATGGAATACTGCAAGTAAGAATATAGAGTTTTATCGATGAAATATTATATAAATTTTTCATTTCACCAGATGGGTGATATGAATATCATTTCTGAAACCACTGGTATGGAATACTGCAAGTAAGAATATAGAGTTTTATCGATGAAACATTTTATGAATTTTTCATTTCACCAGATGGGCCACTTTTTTTCACCAGTCACTGAACCCTTCTCTTTCAACAGAGGAAAGTTTAGGGACAAAGAGTCGATATTGAATACAATAACCACTCTCTCTTGTATTACTCACCATTGGCTTTTACTCCAAAGGAAAGTTTTTGCAAACAGTACCTCATTGGTTTGCTACTCTTGAAAATCCAGCAAGATTTAACAAATGACACATTATGGTGTTAACAGTCAGTGGGTCCACAAGCAATCCATTAAGCCACATCAGCAGCAGAGAAATCAAACCACAACCCTGGATCTTTTGCTTTAGTTTCTTCATCTTTTGTAGACTGAAGCATTTTACCATAGTTCAGCAATTTTCATTTTCAGAAATTATTTCAACTTCAAACTGTCTTGTAGAGCAACTTGCATCAACCTTAACACCATAGATATCTGGAGAATTTACAGGCAAAGTGAGATCAGTTGTGAAAGTTGTTCCAGTTGAGCAAACCTGTGACACCTCAACGTCATCATGATTTTCTGACCTTCAAGTGGACAAAGTGGTACTTATAGGTGTGAAGCTTGGTTCAACTTTAATTATGTCAGTCAGATAGAGTACAAGTGACTTCTCATGGCAGAGATGGGTTCTGATTTGGAAGATCTTGTTGTGTAAGTTCAGTGAAAGAAATAGTCTGCTATCTAATGCCTTTTGTTGGTTCTTTTTTGCCAGTTTTTTCTTTTGTGCATCACTTAAATTAAGATGTTTCATCTTGCAGTCTGAAAAATACAGAAAACACAAAATAATACGGATCATATATAGTTATAATGATAAGAAAAACACTGAAATTTATGGAAAAAAAACATTCATAAGACAGTCAAACATACTAAACTCTAAGTCTACATTTAGACAAAGACTGTCAGAAAGTTATCCTAGGGTCCAGGTCCATCAGCACATAAACATGAATTCATAAATACTTTCATTGACTTGCTGTATTCTGATATGTTGAAAACCATTCATGACTGGCCTCAATCCATTTTAGAAAAATTAATTTTCAGTCATTGTAAAAGTTTCATTTCGGTTGTTGTTATGGTAGCTGATTGCAAGAAGCAATGTCAAAGGCTAGAGTACCTTAATCCTAATATCTGAAGAATGAGTTGTAACCTCAACTTTTCTTTTGAGCTCAGATTTGACCTGGGAATATTAGATGAGCCAACAAACCATACATCAACAAAATAGGCATATGTCTGAAACTTTATTGACATGCCTGGATGCGAAGGCAAATTCAAAACGACAGCCTTACACTGGGAATAGTCCACTTCATTATTCCAGGCTACAGTAGCGTTTCCAGTGTACTTACACTAAACTAGTTACAGTATTTAGGCCTAACGTTATTGTCACTCAGTTCTCAGATAACATTAACGTTAGGCCTAATGCTAATACAGGGTTACCCGTAAGTCCCTACCCATCCATATGTTATTATGTTATATTCAATTATGTATTATATATTCGTTTCTTTTTTTCAGAGAAATATGGCCGATGTAAGCCCATTTATACTTGAAAATGTCTCGCAGAACATGGCGTCGCATAATATTATGCAGCGAGAAGGAGGGACAGCACACAGATACACTGGATACATAAGATATATGGATGGGTAGAGACTTACGGGCCACCCTGTACATTG
Organism: Tachypleus tridentatus; assembly: GCF_004210375.1. NCBI lineage: Eukaryota > Metazoa > Arthropoda > Merostomata > Xiphosura > Limulidae > Tachypleus > Tachypleus tridentatus. The sequence continues at coordinate 46,063,359 of NC_134828.1, read as the reverse complement.
CAACTGAGGCCACTAACGTTAAGTCCAGTACTTAGTACTAACCTTGCTCACATGAACTTGTTAAGTTTATGCACTTTTTTCAATCCTAAATTGATTTTCTTGATTTTTCAGTTCTTTACATTACCTTCGTATGACCACGGTGCCACACTACTGTACTACTACTAGTAGTATGGTATAAACATTGCAATGTGAACCTTCTTATCGAACACGTCGAAGTCTTACGTAATTTGACCTAAAAGGTCGAATTATCGCCTTTAGACTGCTCCGATCATTCAATTGTTTTCCCAGCTTTTCAGAAATGTAATACAACACATTGTGATTTGAATTTATCGTCACAAAATAGTTGACTTACACCTGAAAGTTTGTCTTCGTTGTATTTGTGTTTCTGTCTCGGATTGTTCGTTCGTCTCATAAAAAAATATTACCAGAAGGCACCCTTGTACTTATCTCCTTAGTAAATCTCAGCTTCAGATCTGCTTATATTATTACATAATTACAAGGGTACACATACATGCCCAAATGCTCTTATAGGTTACATGTAATATATGAACGATGGCATTGCTACAGTAGCATTCCTTTCTGAAATTTTTCTTGGTATGATAAATTACAAAACATGTACTCACAAACAAAGGTTTAAAACAGCAAGCTATTTGAAGCCAAAAAACTTACGGCTCAGAAAACTTCAGTGAAAAACACACTCATAAAAAATATTACAAAACACACAAATAAAGCAACACTAAGGCAAATAAAACTTAAACAAACAAGACAATAACTCAAATATGAGGCACGAAAACAAAGCCGAAAAAAACATTAAACTAGCCACGTCTCTGTACACATCTGCTACCATTTCGTTTGACTTATATTTCTGTGGTATCATTTGTTTCTGCAGATGTTACTGAATAAAGCAGTAAAAGATAAAACAAAACAGTTCCACTGCCTATAATTTCTTATAAATAGCCACAGCAGAAGGAATGATTGAGAAAAATATTTCATCTGCAAGGTTAGACATCATAACATGTGATCATCTTTTACCTGAAGTTTTATCAACATTTTGTACCGCTCTTTACAGTAATCTTTCGCAAATCAATTACTTCTTACTTCAGATACATAGTTTAGTAGATTCTCGAAACTTTAGTCACTAACCGAGCCAAAGAAAACTTTTTTAACAATGCAGAGTAAAATCAAGCACGGTAGATAAGAGCAATTACAAAAAAAAATCAACCAAAGTTGAGTGTGGTAGTGAAAGAGGTAAGGGCATTATAACTAAGGGGAAATCTCTGTGGTTATCCCTTCCATTGGTGCCCTAATCATGGTTAATCCAGGGCTGCTTTAGTTGATTGTAATCAAATTACATGTGATTTTACGTATGAATGATGACAATAGTAATCTTTAGAGGAAGTTAAACTTGCAAGTTTGTTGTGGGGATTCAGTTCATTTTTGCTGAGAATTTCCTTTATACTTTGTTTTAAACTTTTGATTTGAAGTTCTTCTGTGATATATTTGAATTTTTGGTCTGGTTGTTGTTTTGTATTAAGGACAAAGCTACACAATGGGCTATTGTACTCTGCTCATCACGAAACCCAGTTTTTAGCGTTATAATTCCGCAGATATCCCGTGAGCCACTGGGGGGCTTTTTGGTCTGGAAGTATACTTTTATTTTTAGGAAGGTTGGTGTCAATTTTTCTAATCTGCAAGTTTTGTAAACGTTAAATTTCGCATCATATTTTTTTGTAATTAAATAAATTTCTTATTTTCTATTTCGCCATAACAGAATCAGATTATTTCGATAAAGCTTACGTTGGTTAGTGGTAACTTTAGGCTTAGCTGGCTTTTTTTTTTTTTTTTAAGATACGTCAAACGGAAGTTATGCTGTAATTTTTATTTTAAAAGATTAGATATAAATATATACTCAGTACTCTCTTTGGCGAAATAAATTATTTTCGCTACCTTTTAAAATACTCAGAATAATATATCAATTATTAGGCCTATATTAAATGTAAGGCCTCCACGACGATTAACTTCCCTTTTTCCTTTTCTTTGGCCTATTTCCGTTTCGTAACATCTCGTCTGCTAATTTTTGTCTGTTTCTCTACTTTTATCATTCCAATCACACTATTTATTTATCTTTAGCGTAGATAGTTTAGTTGCTTTGCGCCATGAAACAGCAAACCAAACTATTTATCTTTATTACACCTAATCGTCTGTTTTCTGTATTCTACACATCAAAAAATTTCACGCAACACTCGAAAATCTCTGCATCAATGAGTTACAAACAATGCGTACGACCCCTATGGAGTTTCGTAATTAAATTTGTCATAATGTTTACTTTAAATTAATTTATTGTGACTCTCATGTTACAAATAAAGCTAAACAATCATTAAGTATTTATTCTTAAAATAAATTGTATAATTTATTTGATAAACATATAATCTTACGTAATTATATACATATATGACTTATCCCACGTTACGTGCCCCGGCATTCTCAGGTGGTTAGGGCACTCGACTCGTAATCTGACAGTCACGGGTGCGAATCCACGTTAAACTAAACGTGTTGGCTCTTTCATTCATAGGGCGTTATTATGGTCAATCTCACTATTCGTTTGAAAGAGTACCCCAGGAGTTGCTTTTCCTCTTGTCTTACTCTGCTAAATTATGGACAGCTAGCATAGATCGTTTTCGTATAGCTTTGTGCAAAATGCAAAACAAAGAAACAAATCTACTTAACGTAATTACAACTTCATAAATAGAGTATCATATTATCCAGTGTTTGTTATGTTATTAGAGGCAATATTACCCACTTTCATTCACATCATTCTTGGGTTTGTATGCAACTATTTGAGCATCTGCATGATATAAGGTTCTACTCACATTTCATTGGGAAAGTATTTGACATATTATTTGTTACTGGGGCCCTTTTCTTCACTTCTAGTGTTTTAAACTGAGATGTTCCATGTTATTATTACTTCATCAACAAACACAACACTAACATCCTCTGACTCTGAGGTTTCTGTTTATTTATCTGTTCCTCCTCAGTTTTTGTTTTTGTTTTTGAATTTCGCACAAAGCTATTTGAGGGCTATCTGTGCTAGCCGTCCCTAATTTAGCAGTGTAAGACTAGAGGGAAGGCAGCTAGTCATCACCACCCACTGCCAACTCTTAAGCTACTCTTTTACCAACGAATAGTGGGATTGAGCGTCACTTATAACGCCCCCACGGCTGAAAGGGCGAGCATGTTTGGCGCGACGTGGATGCGAACCCGCGACCCTAAGATTACGAGTCGCACGCCTTAACACGCCGGACCGTTCCTCGTCAAAAGGCATTCAATCTCACTTGAGTTATCGGTTTTTATTTTGTAACAGATTTACTATTGCACATTTAGTGTTGTACCTTCGCTTCTTCCAGTGCAATTTTATATTTTCTTATGACGTTTACTGTGGGCTGTTTAATTCACAAGTTCTGCCTGTTCTCGAAATTAATAGAAGATTCTCGATCGTAAGAATCAACAAAGTACAAGATGTGTATGTAATGCTAGCGATTGACAATATTGACAACTACTTTATTCGTTGGTTCAAGAGTAGCCCCAAAGTTGGCGGTGGGTGGTGATGACTAGCTGCCTTCCCTCTAGTCTTACACTCCTAAATTAGGGACGGCTAGGTGCAGTGGGCTAACAACCTACTCACTTGAAAAAAAAAACTTGTTACGGAAACCGCAGTGATTGCGGCCCTATGTTCCTTAAGGAATTGAGTGGTAGATGATGATGATGAGTGTTTAGCTCACTTTTCCATAATAATTTATAAAACTGTACATAAATAAAATTACAGCTTTTGAAAACTAACTTCCATTTTAAAATATTTCGTGGTTATTTAAAACAGTTTTTTGTCGAAAGATATCAAATTTTAATTTATTCATTTGCTTGTTAGTATTTTTCTGAAATCACAAACATGGCTCTAATTTATTTCAGAAATCTTCATTAAGACTCATTTCTTACCAAAAGAGTGTATTTACTATACATTGCTAGATATGAATACACAATCGATGTTCAAATGTTATTTTCTCAGTGGAAAGTATGAGGGCTCATAACTTTCAAAATCGGATTTTGATACTCGTGGTAGGTAGAACGCAGATAGCCTGTTGTGTTGTTTTGTACCTACCTACCAACCAACCAAACAATGAAGAGTTATTTTATTTTTCATAATGTATAATTAACGCTTATTTATAATTAAAAAATATGTAAATATAACGTCATACAAAATCTAACAACTATCTAGCGCAAAAGTCTTTTATAGACCGTAGTTCATTGATTAATACCGAAAAATAAGGATTTTCAATAGGAAATATACAGCTTTCGGTTATCACAATTTAGATAACTTTAGTGTAAATGGTGAGTTTAAATGTTTTATTTTCTGGTTGCCAAACTTTCTTGGTCGTTTAGAATGTTCTTTTTTGCAAAAGACAAAATTTAATATGCCGAGTGATGTAGCCAACTCAACAATGTAATTCAGGACCAGGTTATTCATACTTTTAGAAAGAGAATTTATATTTTTGCTATACTTTGTTGGCACTAGTATGATGCATGCAGAAATAAACATAACCTCGACCATTAAAGCATAAACATCAGCATAATGATACGTTTGTAATCAAATGGACAGTTGATCCGAAATAGAATCGTAAGGGGACCAACAAAACAAAAACGAAGTTAGATGTTAGAATATAACTTTTTAGAAGTTAGTTTTCCCAATACCATATTCTATGTTGTATGGTCTTACTCTCAGTACCATAGTGAACCATGTAATACTAACATTAAAGCTGAGTTTGAAGCCACATTATCGACAAAAGTTTTATTGTTGCATTAGACACATGTTAAATCTTTTGGAATTAGACTGCAGTTTGAAGTACTAGACACAATACATGACGTTTTGGAATAGTGTGGGATCTCTTGGTCCATCCTGGCTCTTACATCCTCTAATTTAAACTATAAATGTTAATGAATAAATTTTTAGAAGTCTTAAAGCCAACACTTATTCATATACTTATCAAGCTTTCTGTTAAACTTGTTTAAATTTTCTACTCCATAACATCCAAAGAAAACCCACTTCAAAGGTCAACTATCTTGTAAGAAAAATAAAGTTATCTTAGCTGAAGGTGACTTCTACTCTGCCAGTATCCACTAAGTAACTTGAAACCAGGACTGGAAAGGCCAACTCCAGTTTACTGATGGTGGTTTTTGTACTTATCTGTTAGTCTTCCTGGTGAGTTATAATTATTATAGTCATGCTACAGAAAGTCCTTTACAACTTTGAATCACTGCAGTTTTGACGTTGTAGACTAGATGTAAACATTGGTCTAATGCTATTTGTTGTTGTTTTTTAAACTTTGTTTTGTTTTACCTTGATTTCCTTTAATGAATTTTACTAAATTTACTTTTACCTTTTTACTGGATGTTTGGCACAGATAACCTGGCTGCTTTATGCCATAAAACATTAAATCAACCAATCAACCAACCTGCCAGTGTTTATACTAAACTCCTTTTGCCCTACTATTCTCACTGTTAAGTATGAATAAAGATGATGCATCAACATTATCAATTCCCTTTACAATCTTTAACACCTCAATCATATCACACCCCTCCTCCAATTCTTTTTTTCCAAGAGAAAGCAGTACAAGAGTTTTCAGCCACTCCTCATATGACAACTCCTCCATCTCTTTTGTACTTTAATTATTAAAAAGTCTTTAACACTATATTTGAAGTAAATTTTTGTCACACATCATCTTTGTTTAACCATATTTCAGTTATTCCCATAATATCAAAATCTTTCATTCCTACTAATGCTCTAAAGTTATTTATTTTATGTTTTTTTTTTCTGTTATTATGATTGTAAGAAATAAGTCTACCCTTATAATTACTTCTATACTAATTTCCTCAACTAAACTTTTCTCTGCCTCTTATTTATTTTTCATTAGTTTATTGTGGACCTCACCACTATCTAGTCATGTTGTGTATGTCACTAGTAACAATAAATATGAACTTAATGAATTTTAGTATTTAGCTGAGACTTTCCAGTTTTTGAGAGAGAATAACCAAAGAGGAAATAAACATGTGGCTTCAATCAACACTTTAACTCCACTGCATACTTGTGTAGATTTCTACATTCAACTCATAGTCAGAAAGTACATAGTCAAAGTTTTAGGATTCTTCTATAGTAGATGTCTGTGATTTGTTAGTAATAAATTTGAAAATAACATGCAGTTATTAATCCACTTATTTTAAAATTAGATATTTAAAACAAGTTAAATGTGCCTACAAGAATTCTTTAGACTATGATGACTACAGTTGTATCTTAAATGTGACAGTTCTCTTTATTTTAAAAGTCCACTAAGACTGATTAAATTATTTTAGAATCCATTTCACAAGCTGAACTAACTTAGAATACCGTGTAACAAGTTATTCTCCATATTTCTATCAAACTGTTAAATTCATTTTTAAATATCAACCAGTTTCAAAATGAGTATTGTTATAATTTTTTTAATGGTACATTATGTTAATAAAATGAACTAAATATGTTAAAATAATTCACCCAGAAAGTTCAAAGAATACGGGTATTTCATTCAAAGTTAAATACTTATTTTAGTGTTGGCCTGCTGTATACTTTGTATTGTACCTCAGTGTTTTTACTATATCCTACTTGAGTTAGAGCAATGAAGTTTTATTAAATCTGTACCAGATTAGGTTAGAAAAACAACTTTCTTTACCAAGAAATATTTAAGATACATCTGTAATACAGACCCATAATGAAGCAACAGTTCCGTTACTTAGTAAATTTATCTAAAACCCATATTGAGTTACATTGTCCTTTATGAGCAGAAATATATCAAACAGTTTTACAATTTTCAACAAGAAACATATTGAAACATGTTTAGAATCAGAAAGAATAATCAGGTTTGTTATTCTTCTGAGAACAAAAATATAAGAGAATGTTACATAAGAAATATGACTGGTTAATTGGTGTTTAATAATTTTAGCTTAAAGAGACCCACAAAACATTTGCAATAAAATTAATATATTTATTGTAACAATACTTCTTTAAATACTAGAGTAATACAAAAGAACTCTTAACACATACACCAAAATTCTAAGTCCACTTGTCTTAGGCCCGACATTTGTTAATCATTTATTTTGCATACATCCTTTCTGCTATAAAGAAATAAATTACCAATGTAATTTATGTATATTTTTTGGTTTAATTTAGTTAGGGCTGAACTTTACCATACTCAAAACAATAAATAAACTTACCATGTTGTTGTATGACTTATTAATGTTAGACCTTTTTTAACACTTTGAAAAGCTTTTAATATGTATTACTTCAAAATGTTGACTGAAGTATATTTACACCTGCCTTTTGTTTATATCTTTTAAAATGAAGTGCACATAAAGTTTCAGAACAGTATTATTATAAGATAATTTAATGTTACTTAATACATTTTGTTAGAATATTTGTTTTATGTTGAAATAAATGCAAGTTAAACATCTGTGCAATGTGGCTAATTGTATTTCTATTTGTTGTATTAAGATGTGTCTCATTTTAACATTTAGAAATTTATATTAGTAATAAAGTTTTTTTAACTGTAATGTTAGTGCAACTTATAGCAGTTTAAATATATTATAAGAATTTTGATATTTTATTCAAACTCAGGTTTTTTATAGTTGAAAGTGATTGATAATTTGTTTTATTCTCAGAATTACACTTTCATGTAGTTGTAAAGTTATATACTTTAATATTAGTAAGACAGTAGTAAATTGCTTTTGGCAATGTTTTGAATAATATTTTAGTTGGTATTTCCCAAGTTAAATTTATTTTGTTTGTTTTCTGGATGGAATTAACTAGTGTATTGATATTTTCAAATACATATTTCACAGATGAGAATGAGTTTTCAATGTTGTAGTGTGGTTAGAAGATGAAGAAATAAGGTTTTATAAGATTGAAGACAGAAAAGAGTTAAGAAATATTAAATCATTCAAACTGGTAAAGTGTGCCTAAACAAGTGTATACGTGTTTGTATGTATTTTAATTGACAGGTACTTATATCTTTAATTTTAGGAACTGCTCTGGTAATTTGTTTTCTAGAAGTAAAATTGAGATGCTATTTCAAAAACACGTGTTTTTCTGTTGAAGTTTGTGGAATAAATGAACTTATCAAGTTAATTCTAAAATCATTGATAGATTACTCTCTGTTTTATAAATACAATTTTTAAGCTATTTTTGCATCTTGAATTTGTTGACTACAAAATCACATAAAGCTTTAAACAGAAACACTGTCAGTGATGCAGTTATTTCCTTTTTTTACTGCTTAGGTTTCCTGTGTAGATTACACTGTATATATGAAAACTGTGAGGTCATCCCATAAATTATATAATTTTTAACACTAAGATTTAAAAGGAGGAAAAATAACTCAAATAACAACTTTAATCAATTACATATTTTTCATCTCTTCTCAATAACAGTCTGGAAATGTATCAAAATATTTTCAATATCACACTTATAAAAATCAAGTTGTTTTGAGATATAAAAGGTACAAGGGTTACTTTTTAACAAATCATAGAAGTAAACTGTTTTTCATTCAGATGATGTGTCAAGTTTTTGAAAAGATAATAATCTGAAGGAGCAAGATCAGGAGAATAAGGAGGATGGAGAAGTTTCTTCCAGCTAAGCTGTTCATTTTTTTTAAAAGTGACCCTAGCGGTGTTAGGATGTGCATTATTGTGGTGGAAAACAACTCCTTCTTGATTTACCAAAGCAGGTCTCTTTTTATTTGTTTTTTAGTGCAGCTTTCAATTAATCCAGTTCCTGCCAGTGTCTCTCAGTAGTTATTGTGTGATTTGTTTGTAACAACTCAAAGAGTATTACACCACCTGAAGTGCAGGTTCACTTTTGACTGTTTTGTAGTTGGTTCTACTGCATTAACCCACTGTTGGCAGTGCAGGACATTTTGATAAGTATCCATTTCTTATCTCCAGTCACTAAATAGGTAGTTCAAAAATGAAGCTTGAAGTTCATGAGAGTGAAGAGATGTGCAGATGTCTACTCATTCTCTCAGGTTATAAGCTGACAACTCATGTGGTACCCATTTTCCAAACTTTAAAACTCTACCAAGTTGCAAATGTTGATGGACAATGGAAGGAGATGAGTTAAGTTTCTGGGCTAATTTTTCAACAGTTACAGCACAATCTTTCTCAAGTGTTGCTAGAAGCAGGTCATTATCAAACTCAACAGGGCACCCAATGAGAGCTGCATCCGTTACTCTGTAGTCACCAGTTTTAAACTTATTGAACCATCTCTGACACTTCTCCACATTCAGAATGTCATTGTTGTACACATCTTGAATGGTTCTTCAGTAACACTCTTTCATTTTCTGAAGTTGTAAAACATTATATTCCTTATGTGCTCTTCTGATACCTCCATGATAATTGGGGCTTCTAAATTAAATAAAGCAAAAATTAGTAAAGAAACAAATTGGTTTACTCTGAATGTGGTTTCATCTCTCATTTCATCCCATATAATTTGTGTGACTTTGAGAATAACTTCATTTAGCCAAGAAATATGTATTTAAACTTATCCTATCCCAAAAAACGACATCACTTATGGGATGACCTAATATGTATATAAAAAAAACAATTACTTGCAAAAAGAATATTAATAACTTTTACACGCACACACGTATATATATATATATATATACATGTTACTGTTTGTTTATGGTAGTTGGAATCACTATCTACTTGCTCCTTTTTTATGCATTTTTTCAGTAGCAAATATTTCTATCATATTATTTTATTCCCAAATATCTGATATATATAAAATAAGTAAATTACTGTGAGTTGCACATCTTTCATATCAAACTTACCAATTTGTGTTGCTATGAATGAAATTTACTACATAATGTTTTGAGGAAGAAGTTACAGTAGAACCTTTCTAATTAATACTTCATGTCACATGATACAGTTTTGAAAATGACACACCTACAATGTCATGCATTATGAAAATAATGATGAAAGTTGGATGTTAAGTAAATTTTCATAAAGACCATTTATGGATATTTATAGAAATTTAAAGATATCATTCCACCTTTTATAATATTTGCTGAGATGAGTGAAAGAAAAATGAACAAATCAACTAAAAAAACATGTACATTCTAAATGTAAGTGATACCATTATCAGTACTGGTAACTTGTAATATAAAACAAATATTTTAAAAATGGTGATGATAAAGTTTAAATTGTTTATAATAATTAATGGAGAATTTCACCAATTGTTTGAGAAACAAGTAGAAAATCTTATTTTTTGTTCTTCGAGTTAAGTTCCAAAGTAAAGAACATTCTGTAATATCTTGTATCACTTATAAATTTGGGAATTATTCAAGAAATTACAGTAAGACTCTTGTAAGACTGTTAATGAGTCGAGAGTTAATTTTTTTGTAATGTTATTTTTTGATGCTTTTTATGATAAAGCATATGTAACATTTTTGTCGGTAGAAATTTCAAGCTTGAAAACATTTTCTTACAGAAGAATGGTTAAGTATGAATCCCTATAGATTCTTTCACAATGCCAATCAAATTTACAGTACACTTACTTTGTCATTGTTTATACAAATTGTGTTGGTAAAGAGTTGTAGTTTAATGTTATATACTCTTTATTTATCAGCCTGTCTTTATAATGCTCTTCCCTGTAACATATGTTAAACTTGTAATACAGAAGTGTGGAAATGTGTTAGGACAAAGTCAAAAATAGATTTCAGGTTGTCTCAAAAGAACAATAGAAGGTGAATCCCATATTAAACATCAATATTTTATTGTTATTCTAACTTAGTACAACTGAAATATAGTTAGAGTGATTGATTAAGGAAAGAGTTAACATTTTGTTGTCTCTCTTTTGCTTTAATTACTATAGATGGTTTTTTAGGTATTGCTGCAAGATATTTAATAAGAGTGTCCTTTGAGATTTTATTCCAAGTGTCTCTGATACACTCACATGAAGCTTTTTTGGAAGTAACTTTTGATTTGTCAAGTTTTCAATCTATCAAATCCCAGATCTGCTCAATTAGGTTGAGACTGCATCTCTCTGGGGGGCAATTACATCATTTGAATGATTTCAGCAACAGCTTTCATAGCTAAGTAAATTTTTCTACATTGGTTGTATGAGTATTTGAGGTTATTATAATCTTGGCAGTAGAGTCCTTTACCAATAATATGCAAACTACCATGTATACCCTACTTGATCAATACTGCATTGGACTTGTGCTGGTCTATTATTCCATTTATTTTGTAGATATTTTCTATCACCTCAGCAGAAAAATGTCCCCAGATCATCACACTGCTTTTATCATGCTTTATGGCTGGTGCTATGCATTGAGATAAGTATCTTTCTACTATCTTCAGCCAGACATATTACCTACACTTTGACCCAAATACTTCAAACTTGGACTCATCCATCCATAACAGCTCTTTCCAATTATTAGCAGTCCATTTTTTGTATTTTTCAGTAAATTTAAGTCTCTTGCCAGCATTTGAATATCAAAGTAAAAGCTTTTTAACTGATACACAACCAGATATTACATTATCAGCGTGTCTTCTTGATTCTTTAGATCTGAACACCTTTCTGTCATTTAATATATGTTCATTTATATCACTTTGACATCAGTGGCAGTCTTTCCTTTGTACTGAAGGCAGAATGAACAAAGATACCTGACATCAGTATCATTGAGTTTAAGTGTTCTGCCTCAATGTTCAAATTTTCCTGTCTTGGCCTCAAGGGTGTGTTTGACAGTGTTTTGGGAACAATTGAAGTCTGCAGAATTTGGAGAGTCCAGAGAGAATCACATAAAGGTCTTATGCAAATTCTCTGATCTGTGCTTTTGTGACTGTGGTATGACAACAAAACTTAATATATACTGTTAAACCCTGTTTTTCATTCCTGAAGTCTAGGACTTATTTACTTATTCCATCTGATACTGTCAACTTCTCTTTTAGTTTGTGATTTTAAACATTCTACAAACTTTCTGTGGATGTAGAAAGTATATTTTATCATTATGTACATTAGTATTTTGGAGATTTAAAGTTGCTAATTCAAGAATGCTGGACATTTGAGATGATCTTATTCAAATTAGGTATAATTAAGCTATAACATCATTCCTGAAGTTTAGGACTTATCCACATTATAACAAATACATCAAATAAGTAAGTAAATTTATGACTAATTATCCTTTTTTCTTTTTATATTGAAAATAATATTTTACACAATTTATAACATTTTTATTTGGATGCAATATTAAGTATACAAAAGTAATGCTTAAACACCAAAAACAAATACTGTGTGGAATACCTAATAGCCTATAAGTTACACTGCTAAATGATTTACCTTTTGCTTTTCAAATGAAATTAATATACTCATGCTATTGCTACTTAGTAGCACTATGTGGCTCCCCAATGGTATGTCTGCAGACTTATACCACTAGAAACCTAGTTTTAATACAGTGGTGGGCAGAGCAGAGTTAGTACTACATGTCATAAGAGTACATTCTGACTGCATAAAAAAAGTGTTAACTGTGTAATGCCAAAATGTTATGAAGTTATGTTATTACTAAGCATATGCTACACATTATTTGGATATTATCAAACTACCATATCACCATGTGGTGTTTATGCTGGTTTCATTTTATTTATTTAGTTTTTGTGAACATCCAGCTTTCCACATTTGCTCAATTTCTGTCTTAATCATGTGAGGCTGACAATATGGAGGTAAAACTAGTTAGATGCTGTACCCTCCAATGTCATTTTTATCTTACTTCCCTCAGTACCTCTGAACACCAAGGCAAATTACATGATAACACACCTTATGATTTGTGCCAGGTACTGGTTGTGTGTGTTGTTGTGGCTGCGATTGTTCCTCTCTCATAAAGTGGCCTTCAATGATATTCCATTTAATATTTGGATAAGCTATGTTAGATTTGTGCTGTCCTTTCTTTGGATGTTCCATACAAGTACAGTTTCCTTTCTCTATTCTCATACAGGATATAACAATTAGAAACAATGTTCTCATCCTCCTCTGACTCATTGTTTTCATCTGCAGTCTCCTGGTCAAGCCAGTGAACTAAGGGTTTGTCTGAGATGTGAGGACACAGCTGATAAATGTGTTCTATGTACATTGCATTGGATCTGTGTAGCTCATACATTACAGGGCTAACTTTGTCAGAGTATTGTACATACCAATATAGCCACATCGATACTGTTTTCATGCTTCTGGCATGTACTACAGTCATTCTCAGTCATTACATTGGGACATCAGTTCTTTTATTCTATGATCTTAACACAAGTTAATTTTCCTGCAACATTTATATTCAATATGCTATTATCTCTTCATCATCCTACATATTTCTCCTTTATCTGAATCATTCTTTCCTCCTCAAAACAACAGTAGCTAGTGAGGATAACTCATTGATCTACCTTCCTTCCATTAGTAACCTTTATCATATGTCTGATCCGTAAAGACTGTGTCCTATATGTGATCTTCAATGTTTCATTGCTCACACAACTGTCATCTGTAGTGCTTGTTCCCCTCTCTTTATACCTTGGCAACTATTCTGTTTGTGATATTTCTCTTTTCAGCTTCACCAATGGGGACAGGGTTTTTGATTCAGTTGGTTTATTTGTCTCTTTTGTTGTCGTCCTGTACTTTTTTGTTTTATATTTATTCTCATCATATTTGATGTCTTACCTTTTCTATTGTATTTCATCTTTATCATCCTCTGGAAGAACTTCTTCAACTGCACTAGTTGACTACTTCTAATACATTCATCTCTCGCTGTTTGTATAGTATCACCATTTCATCCTCACTAGGCTGTCTTCTTTGATGTGTAGCCACTCTTCAAATTTCCATGTGACTTTGGTTAGGTAAGTTATTTTTTATTATTATTAATTTTTTCAGGGGCCTTATTTTCCTTTTGATGGTAATTACTTGTTGTTATTAATGTTATTGCATCTTTTGAACTTGAAGTGTAGACATTTTGCTCCTCACCCTATCACTGTATGGATGTCAGTTCCCAGTAACATGGGTTTTGGATGTAGTTGGCTTGCTGAGTGTGGTCTGTTGTGTGTTATTTACTGTACTTCTGGAAACAGTTCCATTGTTTTTTTCACACACCACTTGGACACTGTTTTCCATCCACATGTACCACAATTTTTTTCAATGGACAATGAGTTCAACTGTAGTATAGTCTCTCACATCAGTTCTCTGCATCTTATTCTCTTGTTTCCAGACGTTTTCCTTCTATGGTTTCAAAGTATTCTTCCTTTATTTCGTCGCTCTGGTTCTTTTGCCTATGGAATATGAATTCTGGGTATTTATGTGAACATATGTATAATATTATAATTTATTGATATTAAAATTGTATTTTCGATAGGTATTTAACTCCTTTCACACATCTCACTTTCTTGTTTAAAGCAGAATCTTCCAATTTGTGGCAAAACTCGTTGTGATATTCTGGTAAAGTTCAGTAGAAGAAATAACATGGGTAACCCTGAATATGTGACAGTTTTACTGGTTGAGGGTTGTCCTGATAATTTGCATGAGACACACATTAGAATAAGTCATTTCTGATGGAGGGAGGCAGAAAGCTTGTAGCATGTGTGTAAGAATGTTGTTTTACATATAGAGGGCAGTAATGCATGTGAATAGCTATTTATATAAGAAAAGGTAAGTAGTGCATGGAAATGCATTTTCAGTAGAGAAAGTAATGACATTTATAACATTATTACACTATATGTGATGAAGAGGGGAAATGTATGTGCTGCTTAACATATTCCTGATGTATTGAAAATGTGATTTAAATCATAAAATATAGAAATGTTCAATATAAGTAACACCTTGCCATTTTCTGACCTACCAAGGAATTAAAAAAAATGCAGAATAACAAGTGGACAGTTTGATATATATCACACAAATACAGCTGTTTCATTTTACTTCAACATAAGTTTGTGTTCAAAAATAACTATTTAAGTCCTAGCAAAAATAGTTACATAGTTCATAAAGTTAAAACTTTGAAACTGAATAACTGCACATTTTGATTAAAAGAGAGCATTTAGTAACTTCTGTAAAATAAAATAACAGTGTATAAAGACATCATTACCTTTTGAAATTGTAAAGCATATTTGATCATATACAAATTTACAAGATTTATAGAGCAGAATAATCAATAGTGTCATTGATATTCTTATACTTAAAAACATACATTTACTTCAATGCATTAATTCACTCATGAATGTTTAGCTGAAAATATTCTAAAATCGTCACATTACTAGTACATCTTGATTGTAACACCAGAATCACTTCCAAAAAAGTTATTAATGTTATTTTAACAAGTGGTGCTTACATGTGTCAATTTCACTTATTGTTTATTTTTTATTGATGCTTTATGGTAGTCTTCATATAATGAAAGACATTTAGTTATGTATGATATTGTGTTTCCTGTATAATAAGATATGCATACAGTTTTATTATTGTACAAATATTTTAAACAGGTGATTTTCCATTGTTCATTTGTTTTTTTAAAGCGTAATAATTTTATCACTAGAATCTGGTAATGTCTTTGCATTCGAATACATTACAGATTCTGATGATATTTCTTTAATTGTTTTAGTGGTTCAGCAGGTGTATATAAAGCAATAGATAGAGGAACTTAGTTGTAAGTTGCTGTTAAGATGCTTTATCTAACTGAGCAACCTAATAAAGAATGTTTAATTACTGAACTATTAATATTGTGTGATGTGAAACATCCGAACATTGTGAACTATGTGGATAGTTACCTTGTAAGAGATGAACTCTTGGCAAGTGTTCTTAGTGTTACATACACTGCTGGCTAAAATCTTAAGGCCAATGAACATAAAGAAAAAATATGCGTTTTGCATTGTTAGACTCAACCATTTATTTGAGAAGAGCTTCAAAAGATGAAAATAAGAAAAAGGGAAAATAAAAATAAAAACCTTTTTAAGCATTTAATAGGGGAAAATGAACACTATGAAATTAGTCCAAATACAAGCTGGTCAAAAGATTAAGCCCACACTGAAACGAAGTGATAATCAGTAAACACGTAACGAAATTTAGTCATTTGTGTTCAAGCATTAGTGTTGTCAACATCTCCCACTGTCATCTCCTGTGTTACATTGGATAAAAACATGGCAAAGGCTAAATAGTTGACAGAGTTTGAACTTGGCAGAATTGTCGAGTTGCAAAAGCAAGGTCTTTCTCAACGTGCCATCACTGGTGAGATTGGATGTAGTAAAACTGCTGTTACAAATTTCTCAAAAGACCCTGAGGGATACAGAATGAGAATTTCAAGTGGTCACCCCAGAAAATTTCGTCGGCGTTGAGTAGGAGTATTCGACCGGTTGTCCGGCAAAACACCAGCTGATTGTTGAACCAGATTAAGGCCCTTACGGATGCAGAATGCAGCTCAAGAACAATAAGACAGAATCTATGAGAGAAAAGCTTTAAAAACTGTAAACGTCTTCAAAGGCCACACCTCCTTCCACATCACAAAACAGCTCGGGTTAAATTTTTCTGAGAAGCACCAAACATGGGATGTAGAAAAGTGGACAAAGATTTTGTTCTCTGATGAGAAAAAATTTATCCTGGATGGTACAGATGGCTTCTAACGTTGCTGGCACGATAAGGATATCCCACATGAGACATTTTCTACACGACACAGTGGAGGAGGTTCCATCATGATCTGGGGTGCTTTCTCCTTCCATGGAACAATGGAGCTTCAGGTTATACAGGGGCGTCAAATAGCAGCTGGCTACATTGGCATGGTGAAGAGAGCATCTTTATTGACTGAAGGCCCTCACTTGTGTGGAAATGACTGGATCTGCAATCCACAATGCTCACAGGACAAAGGACTTTTTTATGGCAAATAACATGATTCTTTTGGACTATCCAGCGTATTCGCCCAAACTGAACCCCATTGAAAATGTTTGGGGGGTGGATGGTAAGGAAAGTCTATAAAAATGGACGTCAATTCCAAACAGTACATGGTCTTTGTGAAGCCATCTTCACCACTTGGAATGACATTCCAACCAGCCTTCTGCAAATGCTTATATCGACCATGCCAAAGCGAATGTTTGCAGTTGTTCTCAATGCAACTCACTACTAAGATCTCTTGTTAGGCATTTTCTACCCTGCTTAGTTCTTTTTTGGTATGGTCTTAAACTTTTGGCCAGTTGGTATTTAGGCTAATTTCATAGTGTTCACATTTTCCCTATTAAATGCTAAAAATTTTATTTTCCATTTTCTTATTTTTCATCTTTTGAACTTTTAATCAAATTAGTGGTTGATTCTAATAACACAAAATGTATATTTTTTTCTTTATGTTCATTGACCTTAAGATTTTGGCCAGCAGTGTATTAGTTAATTCTCCTGTAATTTTAATTTTACATTCCGTAGAGTGTACGTTAAGGTAATACCTATTATATGTAGTAGGACAATTTTGAATAACACTATGGGTTTAAGAATAGTTTCACATATCACTCTTACAGGTTTGCTTTTTTAAAATTTTGGTTATACATAATACATGATAATTTTAATGTGAGAGCCTGTGTTTGTAGCCACAATTGCTTTTGATACACTGATTTTCATTTCATTTTATATGTAACCATAAGTTTTCAAGCCATAAACAAAACACATTCAAATTGAGCTAAGTACACTGCATATTTTTTAAAAAAGATCCAAGGGTACAAGCTACAATGTGGGATCAAAAAATGTATCCTAGGTTTTGGAGGTGACTGTGAATAGGACCCATATTGCAATGGGGAGACACTGTTTTTCAACCTTAACCTCCAATTTGCTAGTCTTACATGAGAAATTTAGAAATCAGGAGAGTGAGATGTGGGTGCTCAAGCCCACAACGTCCCACATCTATATCACTACATATATATATGACTTTAAAATAACTTAAATACTGTGCTACAATAACTCCTTGTGATGAATTCAAGGTAGCACGAGGGGTAACCTCAATAGGTATATCCCCAATTGCTATTGAATACAAGAGGAGTTCACTGTGGTGGGTTGTGGATGTTTCAACTAGTATATCTCCAGATCGAAATTTCTTTACTAACTTTGGAGAGCCAGCAAGACCCTCTAGTCCCTTCTGAATAAAAAAAGGGGACAATTGCCCTAAAGGTTTTTCTGAAAGAGAATGTATTATCAGAAAATGATATACGTGTGTTATAGATGTTGAAGAGTGCTGCTCAGAGTCTTCATGATGTGGCTGCTTACCTATTGACTGTTTTTTCACTATTTTATATAAATTTTTTGAAGGAGTATCCATAGGAAAAAAGAAAAATTTCGGTACCCACTGACCCCACACACCATGGAGCCCTACGAGGGGACGCACTACAATGTCATGCAAGGACAATGCAGCAACACCAGGATTTTGTGAGCACTATATCCAAACACCAGCATCAGGCACAATGTCCACAACACCCGTTGAGAACTTCCAACACTGGTATTTGGTTGACTCTAGCCCAAGTGGACCAGCCAATTGACCCAAGGGGGGGCCACCCAAAGGCCGCCCGTCTACAGGCCAAAGTGGTGTGTTAGGGTTGGACCCCTCAACCACCAGGATCCTCTCCTCCCCTTCATGGGCTGCCCTGCAGGCAAACACATGGGTGGATGCTTAGATCCCAGAGAAGGTATCCAGACAGAACAGAACCTTCCCTGGGAGGTCCCCTCACCACATACATGAATCCACACTGACGGGTCCTGGAAAATAGAAGTTGGAAAACAAATGTCAGGGGAACCTTATATATGTAAAAAATGGCTCGTTTGGGTTGAGAAAATATTTTACGTAAAGGAGCGAACAACGTTTCGACCTTCTTTGGTCATCCTTTGTGAACCTGACGATGCCGTTTTAACATATATTTCTCTACAAGTGGGTTTTCTCGACATCACTGATTATTATTTTATCAGAGGAACCTTCTCCTTTATTCCAGAGGTTGGTGTCCCCCAAGGAGGGGTAATTAGCCCTATTCTGTTCATCAATATGCCCTTAAAACACCCAAACTTGGAGTATGCATCACAATTCGCAGACGATGTTATGCTCTGAAAAAGTGCTCCAACCCCATCCATAACAGCGACAAATCTACAACTGTTGTTAGATAATATAGAAGAATATTGTCAGAAATATTGTGTTGAACCAAACTTACCAAAAATCAATTAGTTACATTCACAAACAAAACATAAAAGAGATCCTTCCAAATTATACACGAGCAAAACACTTCTCCAGACCACAACAAACCTGTTAGATTTAACCTTCAATATGAAACTAACATGGATGAAACATGCAAATAACATATTTTAAAAAACTGGAAACGCACAAGTTATGCAAATAATCTAACCGGCAAAAAACCAAGGAACCTCACCAGACAACATAATAAAAATCTACAAAACATATTCACGACCTACTATCGAATGTGCATTTCCAGTATGGTTAAGCATGGGACTGAAACACATAAATAAAATACAATCAATACAAAACTTAATAATTATTGCAGCATACATAGTCTGTTGTGGTACATTGTGAAAATTTATGTACAAATATACAAACCACAGCCAACAGACTCTTGCATAGTTCTCTAAATTACTTTTTAAAAAATTGACAAAAAAAACGATTACTGTGTGAACTTGATCACGACTATAAAAATGATGAAAGTAGACCAAAGTATTAAAGTTAAAAATACATTTTATACTCTAAAAATAGTCAAATTTCCTTTGTGTAACCTGCAAAACCTCCTAATTGAACACCACTCGTTTTTAAACATTCCAAACCAAAATTGTGAAACAATCATAGCTATAATACACTTTTTGTTCTGCTACTACAATAAGAAAATGTAAGATTGTGTGATTATTACACATTTAGTCAATAAACTATAAAAATTCAGAATGGCTATTTTAGTCACATGTAATCGAAAATTATACACGAATGGTTTACGTTTTTTTTCAAATTCAAGTGCTTCACTCACATCCTGCTTCCTTCCCACCAACACTTAATTTAAGCACTTTATGTACATATATGCTTTTTGTTTGATTTCCTTTATTTTTCCATGGATATACTTATATGTACACACACACACATACTATTGTTCAGCATTCTTTACGCGCCTTGCAAGTTTATAAGTCTTTAATCGTTTATGAGTTAACGTTCGTTGTTTTTCACGTGTAAATAATATAAATAAGCTATTCTACTTTTAAAATTATTATTTTTCACTGCCTTTTTTTCTTCAATATCTATGCCTATGTACATAATACACATGGTTAAATTCTTGTATTTTAAAATAAGTTCCTTTTTTGTTAAACGTTTTATGTATTTAAAATATTAGTATTGTTGTCGAAGTTCAATCATTGAGTTTAATTCTGTTATACAATATATATTGCTGTGTTATTAACTGTTTAGCTTTAAGTTTTAATTTGTTGATTGCTTCTATTTCACTCTTGGTAAACGCACAATCAACAGTGCGGTGTTATTTCATACATGGATGTTTACAGTCATTTTCACGTTTCTTTTCAAATTTGTTGTTTCTATTGTGATTTCAACATGTTACATTTAATCTAAACTTCTTGTATTAGAAGGAATTTCCACTTTTATAGAATTGTAAATATTTGTTTTTCCTTATATGTCACTTAATGCAAGTTTTAGCATCTTTTATTGTATTTAAGTTGAACAAGGGTTTTTAAGTATGCAAATATTATATACCTAACTTTCCTGTAATTTACATTTCACTTCATTATATTTAAAAACATTCAAAACTGTAGCACATTGAGTCACATGACAAACTAAGCTTAAAGCATCACTTCTTGTAGAGTTTCTGTTTAAGGAACTCATTTACTGTTTCATGGAATACCTGCATTGCATTTTATTTTACCTTGTGCACAGAGAACCACCAAGCAAACATAACACGAAGCACAGACATCTCTACATTCTCGTTTCCATTTTATGCTTGGAAGGCTACACACAGATTGTTTTGTAATAGTCAAAACGTGTTGTGAAAGTTTCCTGTAGCTTTGTAACGTTCTCAAAGTTGTTGATTCTGTCAATCATGTTTTTCTTTTATTTACACATTTTATTTAAGCACCGCTTCCATCAATCACAGATGGCCAATGCTTTTAATTTTGCTTTATAATGCAATTGTTTGTAGTTAAGCACAAAACCACACAATCTTTGTGCTTTTGCCACCATAGGTATTACAGCTCAGTTTTGAGCTTTGTAAATCTGCAGACATACCACTTTACAAAGTAATAATAGTTACAAATATTTGCTTTTCATCATTTCTTGTGCGTATGTTTTTCCCGCTGTAAATTAATTTTAAAAAATAGCTACACACGTCTTTCAGAAAACTAAATCCAGCACCAATAGTTTTGCACAGATCACAGTCTGTATGCTATAACTAAATTTCAGATTATCATAGTTGCTTCCACTGGATTTGTGGTGCATTGTTTATAACTACTTAATATTAACAAGAAAAGCATATGCTCTGTGAATTTATACCAAATTTATTTAACAAGGGACTATTTTTACATATGTAGTACACACAAAACAAGATTATTGTGCAGAAATATACAACTGTTCATTTGAACGTAACTTCATAAATTGAAGACTTGGAAAAATCATGATTTAACAATTAATCAATTCTCCCTTTATTCTATTCAAATCAGCTTCCAAATCTTTTGAATAATATAGCATTACTGTTATAATATAGTTAAAAAAAACATGATTTTCCTATGTCATTAATGAAGTTATAATACATATGTAAACATTAAAAACGAAATCCTTTGATTTTATTATCATTTTCATCCTAACACAAAAATGACATTTAATTAGAATATAGATTTCTCTATTAAATAAAATAACATTTCAATCCAGTGATATACGAAGGCATTGCAAAGTTGGGGTACTTAGGTAGACATGCAGATTTTATAATGAGAGACTGAAAGTATAAAGAGTTGCTAAAACCAGCTAAATCTATGGAGTCCTGGGATTAAAAGCAAAACACAGTCAACCTTGAGTCATCACCGATATCTTGTTAAAAAAAAAATTAAAATTATTATAACTACAACTTTCTTTCAAAACTGAATATTCAACAACCAAAAAAACATGGTTCTTCAACATTGGATTACAATCCTATATCAGTGAAAAGGTTGTTTTTTTGTAATATACAAATACATTGGTTAGCTTGTATAGATCAAGTCAGTAACTGTGGTGCAACATAACTACAAACAAAAAATGTAAGGTGGTTTGCTAAGAACATCATGTATCATCTACAGCAAACATCTCAGAGCTAAAGACCAGTATAACAAATGTCAGAGCTGCTGATATTGAGATGTTGCAGCAAACATTGACTGAAATTAAACATCAGTTAAACCTGCTGAGAGCCACTAATGGTGCACATGTAGAAGTCTACCAACATGTCAATAAAATCTGATGAGTTGTGCTGCAAGAAAGAAAACTACATGATTGTATTTCCTTAAGTAGTTAATTATTAAATTTTAAAATAGGAATGATAATTTTGAATACTTTGAATTTTAGTTGTGAGCTTCAGCCATTTCTTGTGGACTTATGATAAGAATTTTAAAGTAACAAACATTGCTGTTGAAATATGAACATAACATTTAAAGATTCTTCCATTTTTTGCACACAAAATGAAAAGGAGTCAAAGCAGAATGAAAACACTCAATGATTCCCAGTAAATACACATTCTGCTCAACTTGTCATAACTGTTGGGATTGATATATTTGACAACAGAAAAACATGACAATGCAAATAAAGTTCACAAAACATTTGCAAACAATATGTATGTTAAATATAGTAAATTAGCAATTTCTAATAAAGAGAAAACTCAATGAAAATATTAGAAATGTGAATAGAATGACACTAGATGACAGCACTACAGGTTCAGGATGAGAAGTTAATTTTTTATTAATGGAAGCTCCTTGAAAAAAGGCATACAAAAGAGGTGATGAGTTAATAGTGTGAAACTGTCCTCGTTTTCTTGTAAGGAAATTTTTTATTGGAAGTAAAAAACTGATATATAAAATATTTTACAGACTCATCTTGTGTTATCCCTATTACTAACAGTAAACCTTCTTGAATTTACAATTGAAGGCAAAGAGAGCTTTGAGAACATGGCTGTATCATACTAAAAATATCCCTGGAAAAATGTTAATTTACTTTATTCAGTGAACTTCCTTCAAAGATAATAACAGCTGGTGTAAAATCCTGCTATTTGCCAATCAGCTATTTAAGGAGGAAGATATACATACAAACGTGATCACCAAGGAAGGGAATGACCAGGATTGTAACATAGGATGGGAAATCAAAAGATGGGATCTCTAACAGAAAAATGTAAAAATGTCTTAACTAAAGATAAATAGCAATGTATAAATAAACTTCTGTTTAATCCAGATTGTTAAATCCTCTTCATCATAATGAATAATATCATGAAATGATTCAAGCAAATAACTCTAAATATTAAAATATCCTGTATCATTTTAGCTTATGTTCCAACTTCTTCAAAATTTAATTTTTACTTTAACATTTAAATGACAAGTAAGTAAGTAATATTTGGAAAAACTCTTACAGAAAAACATTTCTGGGAAGGGTTTTATTAGCATGAAAAAGATAATCTTTCAAGCAAGAAGGAACATACATATAAATATAGATGTCAGGTTTATGACACTCTCTTGATACATACAGAAATGTTACAAATAAACAACAACCTAATACTATAAAAATACCTAACAACTGTTATCCTAATGAAAAGAGTGCCACCATCATGCAAGTGCTGTTCAGTATAGCATGACAAAATAAGAATGAAGAAAGTCTATAGAAAGGAAAATTCTGAACATAATAGTTAAAGATAAAAAAAATCTTTAAAAAATATTACACTTAAAATACATATCAAGTAGAACTCTGAAAGACTGAGGTATAGGTTTTGTTTCCCAAGGTAAAGACATGAACAAACACCACTTACAGTAAAGGTTTTTAATGCAGTTTATTCTAAAACATTTGTATATGAAGTTATTTCTTTATAACTGATATGCATTTTTCATATATAAAAACATTTATAATATTTTAACATGCAAGAAGTCATAATTTGAAGATAAAAAAAGTATTTCAGTAACAACCTTAAAAACTTTATTGCAGGCATTTTCTAGAATAATTCGCATTGTCCAAAACAATTCAGTAGGAATCTTAATATAGCAAAACAATAAAAATTTAAACAATAAGATGCTTTAATAAATGAAAGTTTGTTCTGAATGAATGTTAATTTCCACTCTGAAGTTGATATTTCATTTTCATTTCTTTGGATGGAAACTTTACTAAACATTAGTTGAAAAACATACATTATTGTCTCTTGGAAAATGTTAAAAATAAAATTAATTTTCTTTTTCCTTCACAATCACTGTATTTAATAACACATTTGGACATATGATTGCATGAACAAAAGAAAGAGGAACACTAAAAAATGTATCAGACAAGGATACATTGCTACAGCTGTACCAAACTATCCTTAAAACATCTCAAACTGAATGTTATGAAATAAAATATAATGCCACAATAATAATGTATGTTGAATAAAGTTGTAATGTTTACTTCCATAAAAATAATTTTATGTCATTATAAGCAGAAGTATCAAATGAGAGGAACATCTTGATAGTGTGTCATAAAAATTGTCTTCTTATTTTAGTTGTTAAAAACAAACAGTAACAAAGGCTGTAGATTATATTCATCACGTTTTTATGACCTACAAATGAAATGATGTCTGACAAAAGTACTTGAGGGAGAAGTATATGTATCTAGAGTTGCATAGTAAATGTTACTACAAAGAACTGTGACTATACAGCAATATCTGTAAGTCACACACAGCCTATAATAAAAACAATCTACAAAACATTTTTTGGAAACTATGTACTAGTCATTCTGTTAACAACTGTATTATTATTTCTTAACTTAAAAACCCAACAACCAACATCTCATTAAAGTATGCTTGTTTGTTATTGGATAAAACAACATAGTTTCATATAATATAGTACTGGTAAATACAAACAAATTACTTTTAAAACATTAAAAATAAACATCAGCTAACAAAACAACACTAAGTATACAATTAACTTTTAATGTATTCTATCCATTCATCCATCCAATATTTTCAGAAACCAAAACAAATAATAAATATACTGTGTACATAAACATATAAATATTGCTCTATATACAACTCAAGCAAAAAAATTGTGTTATTAAATAGGATAAATTTACCAAAAATTTATAAACTGATTTTATGGAAATTGTTTGGTTTGCACACAAAAGGCACTTGAAAACTATCTCCCAAAAACTCAGCAACAAAGGTATAAACAGATAGTTACAATAAACTATTTTGTAGAAAACAAATGTACCCCACAAACAAAAAAAAACATACAATGTACAACACAGATAAATATCTTTCTTAGTTACTAAACAAAAAAACATTCCACAAAACTTAATTTCTTCAAACTGAAAAATATCAACATCTAACACAACCAGAAAAATAAGTTATACAGTTTCTTTGTAGCAGTTATAAGTTTATAATGATTAATAAAATATTTTCCAAACACACACACACACACAAATAGTTCTGACTTGTTTTATTTGAAATCTACTTGTAAATATTATGTTTTAAAGTTAGTTTCTCTGATAAATTTTTATTATTTACACAAAAGCAAAAGCATGACAATATTATCAAATTTTATAACCTTTTAACGAGTGTTAAAATCCCAATTGAGTTAAATGGTTTTAGCTGTTTCCAGAAATGTAAAACTAAACATAAAGAAGCACTTCATAGTTCAAAACATCAAAGCAATATACACATATTTACACTAATTATTCATGTCCACAGTAACATACTATTCTGATAAAAAAAATTGCCTATGGTCAAAACAAAGTAATACAAAAGACTGGGACAAGAAACAACTAAATAATGAACATTTAAGAGTAAGCAGTTTGAATCATGATGTGACCATTGAAGTCCAACCTGACAAAATGGATTGTAAACAACTAAGAGTTTTTGTGAAAACATTTAAGAAACACAGAGGCTGATACCTTACAGAAGTTTCCACCCTTCATGATGGTTATTAGCTTACAAATATTTTGAACCATTAAGACAACTGATGGTCACAGAAAATGTTAACCCTTATCACTAATCTCTGTAACTGTTGAAAGCCTGTGCAAGGGAACTTGCACTATCATTAACAAATTGTTTTATATTAGTTAAAAGGCCACTCTGACTTTTTTTCACAACAAATAACAAAAACAAAACATGAAAGTTTTTTACTTACTATCTAAACATGGCTATCTTTTGTTAGAATTGTATATTGCTCTGTACCTTTTTCATTTGTCTGAATCTCTTGAGTATCTAATATGATTCACAATAGGTATTCCATGAATTAAAAAAACAACAACATGATATAGTACTATACTTGTACTAACATAAATTAATATGTAAATCAGGAGTACTAAGTCTTCTGTTTACAATCAGTAACAGGAGTAATGTTACAAAAATTCTTCTTCATTAACAAATGTTTACTAGTAGTTCCAGTGCTGTAAACATCTACAAGTTTGGGATCTTCAAAATTGGTATTTCATATAACAAACAAATTAAACAAACAGAAGCAGAAACAGTATAGTGCTAGAGACAAAAAAAAACCCTTAATGTTTAATTACATCTCTCCCATGAGCAGTCAAATTTATAAATGAAAAAGCATGAATGATATTAAAAAAAAGCAACACTTAATGACTGTAATTATGAAAAAAAATGGATCTTAACATATTTTTCATGAAGTATGTATTATTCACACAAACAATGTAAATTATATTACCTTATTATTAACTGCAATGGACTATTCCACTAAAACCTCTTTGCAAAGGAAAAGTATTTAACTACACCATCTACCAGATAGTGGGGTTTATTTAATGTAAAGTACAAAAACTGTTGAAAATTATACCCCATAATAACCTGATGATGTATCATTCATTATGAGCCTAAAATGCACTTTACAACATTGCTAATAATTATTTTATCCAATTAGTCAATTACAATTCAACCAGTAGCATACTTATATGACAAGTAAAAGGCACAACTTTAAATGTTTCATAAAAGTTAAGCACAACTAACTTCTTTCAGTGTCAAATTATTAGAGAAACATGTCAAACATTATTCCCATTTTTAAGATTCTTTAAAAGTCCTTTTCCCATTTGTAGACTATCCTACCAAACATTTCTTACAAGCATGAGGTGTGAGATTTATTTCAAAATAAACTGAACACTGGCTTTCAGATATGCAGCACGTAAATATGTTTAATATTGAGTAAAAACCAGCTGCCAGCTCTAAGTGTCTGATGTAAGTAGAGGATGAAAAGTCTGTTTATACAATGACAAACAAATTATACTACTTTGTAATATTACTACAGACATATTTGTTTTGTATATGTAACAAATAAACTGAATTATTCTATAGTAGTAACATCATATGCTCTTCTGCATTAGTTTGGTAAACAACTTTGTCAAATTATTTAGCACCACAAAACAGTCACCTTATAGCAACATCAAGGTACAGCACAGTGACAATCATTTAGCCACTTTTTCATGGTTGTAGTACTGTTTGTTTGTTTTTAGCATCTCCCACTATATTAGAGTATTACCATATTAGCACATAACCATTTTTTATTCCCTTGTCATAATACTGTGATTTTCTAGTGTCTGCCATTAGGTTGCAGCAGTTGTGGTATAGTAACAATCATTTAGCCATTTATGGATTATTATAACACAATGTATTATTAGCACCCTTCATTATGTTACAGCATACCAGTCAACTGTACCTAAATTATTGTACATAATACTAACTGTTCTCTCCTGTATTGTCTGCTCATCATTTTACTTCACCACATACCAGGTTGGCAATTTTACTTTGCATCCACATGAAGATGTTTATTCCAGTAATAACTGTGACAACACTTGAAAAACTGTATTAAGTACCATTCTAAAAATCTCATAAAAGCCCTTGGTGTTTGTTTTGAAAACACATCTTAACAGATATTGTTTATACAGATGACTCTCTTAACACAACTATATCAGTGTGTTGAATCATAAAGAAGACAGTTTAGATCTATCATAGCTGCTATTTATTAGACTACGAGGTTTGTTTATATTCTAATATCTGTTTGTAACTTTACAATTAGTTGTTAAGTTATATTCAGAAAACACAAGGAATTCAGTTGTCACAACAACAGTTTATTAGATGATTCAAGTTCATTATCTACTATCTATATATTACCTTGAGACCAAACAGTTATGAGCTAGCTATTAAATCAAATGGAAAATTAGAAGAGAACTATAACACTGACCTGTGTTTAATGTCTTTCTTTTTTATTATTTGTGTTACGATCACAATTTAATTATAATATCAAACTTCCCTCAGAATCACACTCTTTCCCTATTCTATAACATAATAAATGGGCTAAACAAAAAGCAATTTAAAACTGAGAAATAAAGCAACACATGGGTCAAATAATTTTAATAATTTAGTGTCATAAGCGTTTTGTCTCTCACAAAATTTTAAAACTATATAGCCAAACAATCAAAAACTGGTCAATACATTTTGTTAGAAATAAGTAGAAAGTGCACTTCTTGGCCTAATTTCCCTTTATGGCAGACATTAATATGGTAAGCTCTGCTGCTAGAACTATCCATTTTTAACAAAACTGTGGTAATGATAAGAATCTTTATATTTTATTAATGTTAACTGAAAGCCTGGTTCACTCACTTCTCAGAATAATTGATATCAATGTTCTTGACATTGAACAGTCACATTTTACTAATTCATTAAACACACAAAAAACTGAATGGATACTTTCCATCAAGCCAGTAATTATAGGAAACCAAAATATGTAACAAAGGGAAGAATTAAGTACAATTATACTAATCACTGTTTGATGTTAACTGTCTGAGCTGTTTTAGGGCAGTTTCTACCAACTTCTTCTTGTCTGCTTCTCTCACCCTTAAGGGAGTAAAGAACATTAATTCACACTAAAAGTATGGATAGGTCAAATTAATATTTTAAAAAATTAGTAAATTATATTATTAAAATTGTACAAATCCTTTTCATTCACAAGCCTGAACAAGACCTACCTAAAAAAAATAAGACCCTTTAAAAAAATGTTGCATTATTTTAAACTTGTATTTTTAAGCAATAATTTTATTTCTAAAACAACTTGAAAGGTAGTAATACACTTTTTACAAATAAATAAACATTGCAATTGGTTTAAAAGCATGCATTATAAAATATAAAGTGTAAACACACCATTGTAAAGTAAAAAAAAAAAAAAATTATCTTTATGACACAAATTTGTCCAAAACAATGTTTTAGGTAACACTGCATAACAAATCATTTGCTACTAGAGAAAACTCAAGTGATTCTTGGTAATTAAATAGTTTTGGTTTCAGATATGTAATCAGAATTTGTCCAACACCTCTAGATTTTAAGACACTGTAGTATCTCACTACTTTATCAACAATATGTGTAATACCATACAATCAGCTCAGTTCAATAGGTTTATACTGTGAAATTAAGTTTACATAGAAAGTTTAATGGACAAAAGGAATAAATTTTGATAACTTCAAACAGTAACTGTATTGTATTGGTGTAAAACTCCATATATATTGTTCATATGTGCTACTTGTTCTTGATGAAATTATAATGACTTGCACCAATTTTGCTTCATTCCCATGTTCACCTTTTCTGCCCAGGAACATTTAAGGAGTCCCTCAACAGAGCTTAAAATGGGCAGAGTGATACACCTCTCTCTCAACTGTTTCTCACTCACTCACTCAGTTGGTTACTTTGTCTGGCTCTGCCCACACTCAAAACAAAGTCCATCTTCCTCACATCACTTTCACTTCAAGTAAAGTCCAAAAACCACCTAAACAGTTTATGCTACATTTGTGTTGTACAGTTTCCAAATCTGGCTTCACACAGTGGCTAAATAAAAGAAGAGCAATTGTGTCATTGACAATTTCAATGATACAGTGTGAGCCCAAAGATCATCTAACTTACTGTTATTTTTGCATTAATATTTCTGGATATTCAGACAAAACTAAATAATACATTAAATATCCAGAGATTGTGATGAAACCAGTACCTCATGGGGATGATTTTCTTGTGTCACATCCAGCAGCAAAGTGGGAAATAGAAGTTATACTGCAAAAAAGACAATGAATCATCTTTATTTCCTTCATTTAGTAATTTTACCCCTGTGGCATCTCAACATAAACTGCCTCATCTGATCACACAAGATGAGCTAAATGATCAGATTTGTGACTTGTTTTATACTGAAACAGCATGGGGAACTTTCATTTTCGGCAATGGAATTTATCATAAAAAGTCTTGCTTCTCACTGCAGCATGCAAGATACTTTGTGTTTCTGTACAAATGTTGATGCACTAATTGAAGAATCAAGTACTGAATATACTCTCAAGAAAGAAAACATTTTACCAATTCATCTAAAGTTAGTGTGAAAACTGTGCTTTTACATAATGGGAACACTAAGCCATTGGTTCCTGTTATTAATGCTGTGAACATAGTAGAACATGCAGCTTATTCCTGAAGCAATCAAATATCCACTACTGCTAAGTCTATAAAGTAAGTATACCAAACACTGTAGCTTTTTGTCTGTCTGGGATAGCCGATATCATAAAATTCATTTAAAAAAAAAGGAAAGACCAGTGAGAGAATTACGTTCCAGGAAAACAGAAAGTTGAGTTCCAACTTTCAGTGAATCATCAAGATATGTTTCTTCCCTCACTCCATCTGTCTTATAAGTTTCAAAAAGTTAGTGAAGTAAAAACTAAAAGGTCGTATTTTTGTTGGGCCACAAATTTGGGAAGTGCTGATGAATGGTGATTTTGAAACATTACTCAGTCAGAAAGAACTTACTGCGAGGAAATCACTCAAACTGGTTGTTAAAATTTTCTTAGGAATTTACAGAGATGAAAACTATGTTGTGACGATTAATGATATCCCTGAGAACAAGAGGAAAACTGGGTCCAAGATGTCACTAAAGTTACACTTCTCACACTTTTAATTAAGTTTCTTATCAAATGATCTTGGTGCAGTGAGCAATAATCTTGGTGAGCAATTCCCTTAAGTTATGTCTATAATAGAATAGTAACATCAAGAAAGACAGTGGAATCCTGTGATGACGGAAGATTACTGTTGATTCTTGTAGCATGAAACTAACAACATACATAAAAGATGCAACAAGTCAGTCAGGTATTTTGTAAAAAGAATTGAAAAAATAATAACATGATGATAGTTTTAAACATAGCTTAAGTGTATTTTCAGTTTTTTGAACATTCTTAAATGCAATTTTCAATAAATAAATAAAGTTATCAGAGAGTTATTTTCACAATATATAAGAATATTTAGAATAAACCTAACATTGCTCAAAAACTAGAGGTGATCAGTAATATTCAACAATTTTTAGAATCAGGATCAACAAACTACTCATGAACAGTTGTATTTTTATTGTAGTGGAGAAGCTTCTTTTGTGTACAGTGTAACTTCTAAACATATAATTACTGTGCAAAATTACTCAAACACTTATATGCTTTACATATTTCTAAAAAATTACTTTGATTCAATGACTTTAGGATATTTCAACACACAAACAAAAAACATGAATTTTATCTCATAACTAAAAGCTGATAGTTAAAACCATATATAACTTCTATTATAAAGAACCTTACACATAGAACAACCTTAAATATAAAATTTTCAAAACTACTTACAGATCAACCTATATAAAGTATATACTTCATGATATTCCTACAAGTACCTATATTCTTAGTTATGCCAACTAACAAGACATGCTTTAACAGATATGAGGTGTTCTTTCATTATAAAAAAGCCCAGACACCTAGTTATCATAAAAAAAAAGGTTAAGGAAAACTATCGTATTTATATGTAAGAAAGTATCAATTAATTGTGCAAATTTGTGGTAAGCACTGTTAAATATATGAATAAACAAACATTCTGAATTTAAGTGGTTTTCTACTAAATGAAACTAATTATGGCTAAATTAACTAACACATTCATGATTATTAACTTCAAAATGTAAAATAGAATTTTAGTTATAAACATTATACCATAAATTTAAGATTTTATTTCTATCTACCTTAGAAAAATAATATATTGATAATATTTATCTACTTTGTATTCAATGTTTTATTACTCTCACATTACACGTGGAGATGAAAATCTAAGAATGTTTATTTAATTTGAAGCATTGGAACCTATCATCTTGTGAATATGTGCAAATTGTATGCATGTATGATTAACTAACTACACAACAGACATTCAACTATTATTAAACTCTAGACAGTTAAAACTGATTCATTAATAATTATGGTATTAATACAGAGAATTCTCAGGTTATGTTTAATATATTACAATGATAAAAAACATCTATGGAGAGAAACTTTTTGGTAATAAAATCTACAACTTTTTCCAACTTCTGTCTCAAAACAAAATACCTACATAGTTCAAATAAAAATTAAATGAGTAATGAATATTATGTACATCTAACATACCACCATACTTATGATGATCAGAAGGTATTGATTCATCTGTCATGGTACCCTCAATGCAAGCAAATTTTGTGCTATAATCCCAAACACAAGATTTAGCTAGCTTAGGAGGTTTAGTTTTGTTCTAAACACATACATTAAGATAACAATGCAAAATAATCCTAATAAACAAATATATATATATATATATATATATATATCAAACAATTTAACCAATACTAAAAATAAACTAACATTAAAGAAAGAAAAAATAAAACATTACTTTATTCACAGTCTACAACTATTTATCATCTTACCTTCATTCTTTCTAAATTTGTATTTACACCTGTTAAAGGCTAGTTGAGAAACTAAATAAGACTTAACTTTTAATTTAAAAAATGAAACTTGACATCTTGCAGGACACGCCTTGGAGTAAGACATCAATAGTATCAGGTATCTTAAGGA
Organism: Tachypleus tridentatus; assembly: GCF_004210375.1. NCBI lineage: Eukaryota > Metazoa > Arthropoda > Merostomata > Xiphosura > Limulidae > Tachypleus > Tachypleus tridentatus. Next base: position 46,030,198 of record NC_134828.1, on the reverse strand, counting down.
CAACATATGACTAGGTAACTAAACATACAACTTTTAAGGTGGCTATATGTTTTCATTTTCCTTTTTTAAAAATCAAAACATGCATAATAATTATTGGAAAGACTTTAACAATTTATAATAAAACAGTATAATAGTGACATTTAAAATTAACTTTGATTACTTATATGTTCCACTTACTTTTCAAGCAGAACTACAGCAACTTGTGGGTTTACCCTTAAGTTCTAACTATTTTCTTGTCCATAGTCATGAAAGTAGGTTGCCCAGTCCCATGTCAAGAAAAGATCTAGAAGTTATAAGAAAATATAACTACAAAAACTAGAAAAATTCCAGTGCACCAAAATAAAGTAAACTGTTATACCTAAATTAACTAACAAAAATTACAAGAAGGAATTGTACACCATAAGTCAGAAAGTAATAATAAGAAATCAGTTTTAGTGAAAGGAGACTGATGGACTCTGTGACTAAACTAAAATAATTGGAAGATGTGATATCGAAAAATATATGTAACTATTTTACTTAGTAGAGTTTCCACAGTTAATACATCTTTAATTATGTTTATTTGTTTGTTTTTGAATTTCATGCACGAGGGCTATCTGCACTAGCCATCCCTAATTTAACAGTGTAAGACTAGACGGAAGTCAGCTAGCTATCCCTAATTTAACAGTGTAAGACTGGAGGGAAGTCGGCTAGCTATCCCTAATTTAACAGTGTAAGACTAGACGGAAGTCAGCTAGCTATCCCTAATTTAACAGTGTAAGACTAGACGGAAGTCAGCTAGCTATCCCTAATTTAACAGTGTAAGACTAGAGGGAATTATGTACTTTACATTCACACTTAGACACAACTAGCTATCATCTGATCTTAACATTAATAACAGAAGGTGTATTTAATGGCTAAATATTGTAACAAAGGCTTAGTTGAAAAACTACTCCATTGAAACCCTTGGTAACTTTTATCTTACTTTTGTCTATACCTCAATGTTAATAAACAACTGAAAAAATATAAATAAAATGCTATTTAACTTATCGTGGTGCAATAAGTGAGCCTAGGGTATTATTTGTTTTATAATTAAGCTTAAAAATGTACTGTGCAATAACTTACTCTAAGCTCAATAAAGACAAAATATCAATTCTAAATCTAAATAATTTCTGAATTTAATTGTTTTGTTCTGTCACCAAAGTTAACAAGAATAAAAAACAAACCAAAATGTATATTAAACATTCACAACATAAATACCATAGTTGACCTAACAATATCAATTGGTAGTTTTGTTACAAAACAATGATATAAATTGTAGACCATTACTATTAAAACAAAGAAGCATGACACAAACTGTTTATTATATATATTAACACCAGAGGGACATTTAGAGTGTTCCTTCTACCACACACATTATACTCTTTAACACTGTAAATACCTGACAGCCATAAAGCTTCTTATTTCCAAAGAATGCAACATGTAGATCTTCAATGTTTCCAGTTTACTAAAATGTTTAGTTAAAATAAAGTTATTTCAATTTTAAGTCCATCTCATGCTACGTTTATCATTTTTATAAAGTACTTCATAACTTAATGTTTCATGAAAAATTCAAAATCTTCCTATTAACAGTAAGCAGAGCTAATCTTTATACATATACTCCAAAGGTGATTTACAAAACTGTAACTTTTATCTCTGTATTTCTATAGACTGATGGAACTTTTAGGCAAATAGGTCTATTCAGATACCAATAACTATTTTGAATCTATTCAATGTCACACAGCATGGCTTTCAAATGCATAACTAAACTTTTGGAAAAAAAATATCAATAACTAACATACTGAGCAAGAGCAAGAATTTAAACTGAACAAAATACACTATTCATTTCAAGCAGGCCAAACTAGCCTAACAATCCTTTGACTGTTTATGTACATGTGAAACTGAATGAGTGCTTAAATCTTTATCAGTACAACATATAACCCAATAAAGGTAACACAAAATATCTTAACTCGATTGACTATTCTTTTTTTTAGGATAATAAAAAGCAATGATTAGTAGGGCACATTACAAGTACAGATGTTGATGTCATTTATGTCAATAACAACAGAAGACATTCCTGTCATGTTTAGATGGACATAAAAAAATGTGTGCATTACATGAAAGATGGCAGTGACAACAGTTAAAAAAATGTTAAAACAGGTTTCACAGAATAGAAAAATAAAAAGGAATGGGAATTACAGAAAATGATAATGTAAAGAAATATATAGGAAACAATACTAATATATGGGAAATAGAAAAATTAATAAAAATATAGGTGATATTAATATACAGGTAACAAAAACTAATATACGGGAAATAAAAAAATGAATAGAAATATAGGTGATATTAGTATATAGGAAACAATCCTAATATACGGGAAATAGAAGCTGAGCCTCGAATACAGTACTGTAGTCCATATATAGAACAAGCAAAGCAGTGACAGCACCAGAACAGACCAACTTAATGTCAGCAAACTCGTTCCTGTGAATACCAACATGGCCAGTTATCCAGAAAAACTGGATGTGAATAGAAGATAGAAGAAAAGTGTTGAATATTGTGAAAATAAGGTGAGAATTAACACAAAGCGATTCTCTGACCAGTAGAGAGTGAAGAGAGTTGGTATAAATGGAACAGTAAGTGTACTGTGTAGCTTCGATATCATCCAGAACAAAAGAAATGCCATATAACTTGACAGTGAGCACAGAAACTGTAGAGAGGATATTGTACAAAACCACCTAGCTACAACAAACCATGGCAGATCCAATAGACTTAACTGATTTTAAACCATCTGTATAATTGGGAATGAAAGAATGGTTCAAAAGATGTTTGGCAATGAAAACAGTACAACCAAATGGAAGTATCAACCTTCCTCAGATGACTCAGAGAAAAGTAACAGGCAGAGGTGGTAATAAAACATAGTGTGGTGGGCTGATTGATGGAAAAAGCAACGTAAATTTGTGACATACTGAACTCAGTCAGCTTCACCTAAATATGAAGACCAAAGGGAAGAATGGCAGACTGTATATTCCCAAAAAGTATAACCAGTGGAACCCAGTGTACAGACTCTGAACTGGAGACATATGGAAAGACCCTGTTCAAGGCTGAAGTCTCAGATGGTGAATAGGGTACAGCATCTTCAAAGCCAAGGTCCTGGCCGAAACTTAAATAAGAGACAAATAGTTCAGTTTTGAACAAAAAATCAATCTGCTCCACAAGAGGTGGAAGAAGGGATCTGGATGTTGAAGATGTTCAGTGCCGTTGTACACTTTGTATTTCAGTCGGTTGGTTAAGTTTTACTACTGTGTATATTTGACAATTACATCATTATATTGGGTTAGAAAGGCATTGTAAAATAATAAAATCAAAAGCAGCCAATCAGGAAATGTTTAAAAAACTGAGACTGTGCTAAAATAAAAATTGTTATTGCATTTTCACAATCTGCAATTATTTTGTATGTCCAACATTTGTTTCACTACTTTCATTACAGTTGGTGTTATGGTGGTGAAGATGAGAGAGCAAGTTTAAAGTTCTATGAAAAATAAAAAAATGATATTCATTAAGATGGTATTATAAGTAAGGTTAATTAAACATAAAAACCATGAAATGAGCACAATTAATTTTATTCTTAGCATGAAAAATCACACTTTTCACAGAATTACTTGACAGAGAATTCACAAATTAATGGATAAATGTTTTATGAAAGCAATTTACTTGAAATATAATTTCAGTTAATAAATGGCTTGTAACTTTTACATAAACATTTGCCAAAACTCATGATGATACACTTTGTATATTTAGAACATTTCAGTAGTTCATGTAATTTCATGGTTACATGGAGATTACAGAACTGGTCAGAATGACCAAGCACACATACAGGTTTAATAGAATATAATTTAATTGATAATGGAATATGTATGTGGATCACAATCAGTAGCCTAAATGTTTTGAAGTGCATTTTTTAAAATTCTTCAGATACACTTGCCATTTTGGAAACTTTTTGTAAGCTTAATTTTCTTTTCACTTTTGATAAAACACCACCAGTGACTTGATCAGGAAAACTGCTCTTGATTGGATGCTGTAAAAAATTACTTTTCATAAATGTACTTGCTACAGTTAATTTTAAACATGAGTGAGGAATAAAATCAGGGAGAATGTTTATAATACATAATATAAAGTTTGTTTTTCAATGGCCCATAATTAATCTTTTTGTTAAAATACAGTTTACTACTAATTATTTGGTATTGGATACTTTTGTATTAAGGTGGTTAATTACCTCAGACACATTTCAATTACATTCTTAACCATAATGTTGGCAAGTCTTTCTACAATTTTATAGCAAATCATATTTCTTTATTGACGAAATTATAATAAAATAAATAGATTTTATAATCTTAAAATCCCTTTCTATGGGAAAAGATTAAGTATAGAAAATCTTAGTGATTTACATAAAAAACATAATTAAAGAAAAAGTTATTAATTCAAATTCTGTTAAACATTCATGAAACAAAAAGTAACTTCTGAATTACAAGGTGACAAGTGCCTGCAGGATCAAACAACTTCATGAGAAAGATAATCAATATATCTTGCTCTGATCCACCAAATACTTATGAAGCAGTATACAACTTTGGTCTTCATAAACAAGAAGGAATAGTGATGTATAAAGGACTGTTCAGAGTGATGCAACTTAAACTGATTATCAAGTAAAAACGAGGAAGTTATCTTTCTATTCAAGTCACTAGTTGGTCCTCGATAGTCTTCACTTGAAATATTGTGTGAGCTTTGTCTGAGTAATGACACTGATTTGTTGTAAATTGTTCACACCACAGCTACTAAAATTACTCCAGGGATGGAAAGGTTATATTAAGATCTCTTTATAAAAGATCAACAGACAAGGTTTTCAGTATGTTTAAGTGGGTGATACTAATGAATCAGGGAGATAATCCTGTCAGTGTACTATGTAGTGCTGGCTTGTGACTCTACACCATATTTTATGCACAATATCTTAAGGAAGATCCAGAGGCATGCTCTCCCAGAAATATTTAAAATAAGAAACGCCATTCTCTCTATTTTCTGGTCTTTTTTAAAATAAGGGTATAAAAAGTGATTTAATTTGCAATGAACATGTGATTTAGCATTTTCTGCATTAGGTGTAAAACAACTTTTCACAAATGTTATATCTTTTCTCCTTTTGTAATGTAAAGATGCCTTTGAAGTAGGCAAAACTCTTTGGTAAATATAATTTTTGTAAGGGAGTGGGTGGGGTGGTTTGATTCACTGACTGAATACAAAACAACATGACTACATTTAATTTCGTATGATTGAGTAGAGAATGCCCATTAAGTACATACTACTGACCATACAATCTACATTACATTTTTCTCTCTCACAATAAAGTATTTAAAATGACTTTAAAACATATTCCTTTAATTAAGAACATGAAAAGTTCAGTTAAAATAATGTTGATGACTGAAATTTTACAAAATAAAAAAGCTTGTTGACAAGAAATGTACAAAACCAAAGAAACTAGATAGAATTAGGTAGATTCTCTGTTTTCAACTGAAATACGTGATTGACTTACCTGGCAACTTATGAAAAGTACGTTAAGAGCATTAAAAAAAAGGAGAGAGAGAGAATAGACTTTATTGAAATATATAAAATATTCAGGAAAGATGAATGTGTTGTGATTTCTTGTGATATATCTAAAAAACCAAAGGATAAGAATGTACAAGTTTAGGATTTTAAAAAGACACACTAGATTTCAGGTAAGACCAATTTTATCCTCTTAACAAGGTGTCATGCATAAACAATAAATTATCACTAGCATTAGTGTACAGCAACACCTTGCAAGATAGGAATAGACTCCAATAGTGCATCCAGTGGCAAATGCAGGGTGGGCACATGCTAATCAACCAACAATGCCACCCCTACATGCGCTCATCCATCACACAGCCTGTCATTTCTGTACAAAAAAAAACCAAAAAACTGAAAGGTAACTGTATTGGCAGGTTACTGGTATATTTCCTGTAAGGAAAGACATGCAGAATGGTAGGAAGCAATCTGTGTTTTGATGTCATCCAGATTACAACGTAAACCTCGACAGTTCCATTGTATCAAGTTGGACATTATTACTCATGTGCAGGGAAGTTGGGTGGAGAACCCTTCTGTTTTCGTCCATGTCTTTTGTTCTTTACTGTCTTTATTTGAGGGAGGTCTGTCAACCTCCATGGATCCTGCCCTGGGTTGATTGGGTAGGTCTATGCTGTTTAAAGAGAATTCCAGTGACTGAGGACAAAAACAAATGATCCTTTTGTGGTGGGAGAAGATGATGCACCCAAAGAAATGCCTGTACCCAGAACCAGAGGAAGTGGATCTTGGGATTTGCTGGAATGTATGTTAGGGACAGAGATGGATGTTAAGTTGATTCATCAACTTTTTAACAATGCAGGTCAAAATCCTTTTCATTTGGTTTGAGAATGATTCTTTTGGAGGCACAGAGATATCTGTCTGCACTCACACTGTAGTTGTGGGATGACATGCAGCAGCCATACATCTGAGATGAAGTGCTGGACAGCAATTTTCAAGCCTCAAGATAAGTAATGTTATGAATCGTTTTCAAATGCTGCATCTCTTTTTCTTCTAACTATTCTGGACAAGAATGAGCACAGTTCAATGAACCACAACATGACGTCTTTGAGCGACCGAAACACTGACACTGGAAATATCTGAAAGGGTTTGTAATGTATGGCTATACCCTGCAATCAAGATAACCTGCCTTGATTGTGGCAGGTTGATGTGGTTATATAAATATCAGAATAAGGATGTGTTACACTCATACTGGTGGAGAGTTGTTGAATGCGAATTTGCACATGTGGCATACATGTGTAATTAGATAGTAATTCAAAGCTAGTAATGAGTGACAATCTGTGCACGAGAAGGAAATCATATGAAAAATAGCTATAACTGTGAAAAAGGGTGGGTAATTGCACTGGAATTTCAATGTGTGTTTTTTCAGTAAAACTTTATGTGTTATGTTATTTTCCCCATTCTAACTCTACACCTCATATACCGTGAAAAGAAAACATATTGCGCTTTTATTTTCAAGAATGACTTCATGACACATTTGGCTATCTTAAATAGCTTTAAGCCCTTAACAATATATGTATATTTATGCTTAAATTTTATTGCTCTTTGAACTGTGTCTAACTAATGATATCACCACACAAGTTGTGAACCACTTTGTAAACATGTAGCTTACGTTACCTGAAGAAATTATGTAATGCATTGGTTACTAATGAGCATATTACAGGAAAACGTTTTTTGTTTTTTTTATTTAACCTAATCTAAAACTTATATTTTATTTACCTTTATAATAATAAATAATACACATAAAAAACTAGAAATATAGTACTTACCTGGGCCTTTTTTTTTATCAACTCTCAATTAAAACTATTATTATAATGGTATTACTGCACTAAATGATGTTTAGTTAATCAAAATTGCAACAAAAAAGACAAAATAACATGCTAAAAAATTTTCTGGCTTTCTTACCATTCAGTAAGACCCAATAAAAATTTAGCTAAACTTTCCAATGTGTTTCCTGTGGGAATAAAATTAGCACTGGAAGCAAAATAAACAAACTCCTGTACAGAAAATTATGTAATATAATATTTGGATTTCTGTTGGTTAAAAGTATATAGTTTTAAATATCAAAGAGAACTAAATATTGGAAACTTGTGAAAGAGAAAACTTAATTATGGGTGTGGCTAAAGGGACTTGATTTTCTAGTTTATAGCTCTGTAACCAAATAAGATTGAAGGCTATAAAAAAAATCATACTTTGTCTGAGTAATAGCAATATTATAATGAGTGACTTATGTTAAATTTTGTACTTCTTGGACAAGTGGTCAATGAATAAGAGAAGAGGAAATACTTAAAGGGCAAATATCACAATACTGAAACAATGGAAAACTGAAGACATTTTTAAATGTTGTCTTATAAAACTAGGAAATTAAAACTATAATTTCCAAAGTTATTACCATGATAATAAAAGTAATTTAATTAAATTTTGAATATAACTCAGTAAACTCTCATGGCATGCCTCTAGCAATATGATTAATGTAAATATGAAAGAACAAAAGCCCAAGCACTGAGCCTCAGGTACTCCATAATTAACAAGGATACAGTTTAATTGAGGTACTCAAGTGATCAATCTTTTTCTGAAAGTTTAAATAGTCTCAAACCAGGTGCGCTAAGTACAAACCATAAATATGTAAAAAGCCACTGATTATGAGAGTACTTAATTAATACACTGAACTTTCAGAAAAACATGTCACTCACATACTGGTTGACTTGCCAAACCTTTATCTTTATTTATAATTACTTTCATTTTCATTTCCTTTCATAAATTATCCAATATTTCCAGCTGTTATTTCATTCAATTGATCCAAAATAACAGTTCTTTTCCAATAAATGATAAGACTGATATGATATGCATGTTCACATAATGTAGGAATTTTACCTTTTTTTCCCCAACATTTTACTTACGTTTATTCATTCTAAATTTAAAGTTTCTTTCAGTTTGATCTTTGTATACAACAAACTACAGCTTACCAAAATTCCATCAGTAACAACCTTTTATTTACTAGTATTCTTCAGCTTTCCTCACTACCAAAGTTAGAATAAGTTGACTAAATTTCATTAAACAATGTTTATACCCCATTATGACAAGAGGGCACAATGTTAAAATTTAAATAATAATGGCAAGGTACCAGCAAGACTTATTTTTATATTAGTGTGATTGGTTTATGGAATTATTTATTGTTTGCACTAGTGGTGGTCATTACTTACAAAGAACTTAAAAGAGGAATCAATGTTTTCTTTCTGAATAAAATCTCTACTTTCTCAGAAAAGGATATTTAAGGACAGCCTTGTAAGAACAATTGGCACACCTTGTACTTATTTAATGTTTTTAATAAACGATTTTGATAAGTTACTTTTTAACCCATCTCATAGCTTTAAGCCACCCTAAATGTTAAACTATATAACTATTCAATGTATTATGTTTATTTCTACATTCCATCACTTTTCTCTGTATTAAGTCATTCTTCACACATGTTAAACTGAAGATGAAAAAAGTCAAAAACAATATTCACTTATTATAAAAAGATAAGAATATGAAAATGTATTATAAATTAAAATATACACATAAAAAGACATTCTCAGTTCCAATTAAGCCTTATTCAAAACTTAGATAATTTAAACTGAAGCAAATTACTTTCACCTGGTTAATTATTAATAAATACAATTTAAATTCCAAGACTCAATAAATAAGTCAGAGTGTGGTATGTGAGTAACATGAAAATTTTGGTCTATTTATATATATATATATATATATACATAAATATCATTATTCATTTTGGTGAACATTGTTTTTTAATTACCTTAACATGCTAAGAAATAAATGCTGGTAAAATTGCTGAATGGTACCAAAAAGTTTTTTCAACAAACTGAATGACAAGTTACTTGAAATGTTTAAACTTATTAAAGTTACATGAAACTAATCAGATACTAAATACTATAGAAATTAACTTACTTTCCACTTACAAGAGTGTCCTCACACATTCAGAATCACAGAATCTTGACAGATGGTTCAATTCACATAGACAATGCCCAGCTTGTTGAAGCTTGTTGTGCAGATGGTCATGGCACAACACCACTGATATAATACAAAATTTGCTTTACCACATGTAAGAAAGGAGTGTATTATCCAATGTAAACTTTTAGATAGGCTAGAATCATGATTTATCTGGGTGATAAAAACATAGCATTAGAACATTTAAACATGAGGTACAGCTCAACACAAGTACTTGTTTATAAAAAGTTATTCTGCATTTTCAAAGATTTTGTTGCTCAAAATAATATCACAATGATCCATTCATTTACTCTGAATATGTAGATGAAGATCAAAGTTATAAAATAGTAGGTTATGCTCTAAATATATATTAAGTGAAAGTGTTATTTTTCTATCTCACTTTCTGAACAAATGTAATACTTTTTATTTACCTGAAAGAAAAATAAAGACACTAAAATATAACTACTTTTTTTATCTTTAACCCACACATCAATTTTAATACTTACACAAAAAGACACAGCATAGAATTTGTTCACAAGCACACATCATTACTCAGTATTTTAAGTTTGGTATTAAATCTTTCTTATACAATACTTAAAGGAAAATTACATACAAGCAGAGGCTTTAAAGAAGTTTTCATGTCATGAAAAGTAATTTATGCAGAAAGAGGCATCAGATGAAGAGGTGGGGGTAGGTGGGGCCGCGCCTTTTCAAATGAAGCTCGTTTGGTATTAACATTTTTATAAATAGATGAAAACAAACATCCAACTCTATCCAATAAAAATTACCCATTAACAGAAAAGTTCGGTGTAGTTGAAAAAACTGCATAATATAATTGATGAATTACCTTTCACCCACCTAGCAGTAAAATTCGATATTAAAAATGAACTATATTTTTATAAAAACCAAGACCAACACCTGTAATGATAGTCAAGGGTCTCTATGCGCTATCAGTATGCCCTGACAATCATCAGAAGGACTTCCAAGTTTTGTTTGTAATTGTTTGTAGTTAAACACAAAACTGCACAATGAGCTATCTGTGCTCTGCCTACCACGAGTATCGTAATCCGGTTTCAAGTTTCGCAGACATACCACTATGTTACCGGGAGACGAATCTCTGAGTGTCGACAGAAATTCCCCTGTACTCTGAAAACAGAATACTAGTAAATAGAAGAAGGAAACAAATTCTCTGGATTTTACATAGAATTAGATCAAATGTATTCCAGATATTGTCACATTTACAAACCCTTACTGGCTGCTGTAACGCAGCCTAATAATAGGTGTAATTAAATGTTAACACGTGAGGCGGTAAAGTAAAGGTTGGTCCGAAGGACTGTGACGTCATACATGATCAGAATATTGGAACAAGCTGTATACATACATGTAGATGTTGTCATTCGGAGTAAAGAAGACAACCATCAACTGTTCAACAAGAAACTGTGTGATTAAAGCATATCTTATTAAGTTGGTTAATAAATTTTCAGAATTTAAATGGGACGATGATTTAATGTGATATGTTACAGATAGCCCTCAGTAGCTTTGCGAAATTTCAAAACAAACAAACATACAAAGAACGTTATCGTGTTTATATGAAAATTAAGTCCACATATGAAGTTTGAAAGAAAGGTATTAAAGTACTTTTGTTGTAAGGTTATGTTTTAGTATGTAGTTAATAAGTAAATACATATGTACTTGTGTAGGGTTAAGTATCAGTTTATGGTTAAGTTAAGTGGTAATAAAAGTACTTTTATAAGTATTTGGTATTTTCAATTTTGATGACATCTTTGCAATACATGGGTGAAAGAACTAGGACAGATCCCCAAAACTTTAGCCATAGCTATCACTGGCTTGTAAATGATTACTAGATGAAGGATAACCAGACAGTAGTAACCGCTGTCTGTACAGTTACGTGCCCGGCATGGCCGAGCGCGTTAGGCGTGCGACTAGTAATCCGAGGGTCACGGGTTCGCATCCCAGTTGCGCTAAACATGCTCGCCCTTTCAGCCGTGGGGGCGTTATAATGTGACGCTCAATCCCACTATTCGTTGGTAAAAGAGTAGCCCAAGGATTGGCGGTGGGTGGTGATGACTAGCTGCCTTCCCTCTAGTCTTACACTGTTAATCAAAATTAAGAATGACAGCTAAGGTTGTCTCTGCTCCTGGTTCCTGGGGGTTGTGCGGTGGGCTAACAATCTACTCACTTAAAAACCAGCCTGTTAATGAATTCGCAAGAAATTGCGGCCCTGTGTTCCTTCATGGAATCGAGAGGCATCAATAATAAGATTCAGTTACTCTTAACCGAATATTGGGATTGTATGTTTCTATCAAAACGTATCACAATTGGAGTTTTCAGCATTCAGTAGTATATCGTGACACGAATCTTGGATCTTCCAACACCTTCTGTGTTACAAGATTCAACTTCATTGTCTCTTTCTCGACGCGAACATAAGGGTCTAAGTCCGACTCACTTCTATAAAAATTCGGCTTTCTTAAAAGATGCATTGTAAACACAAACCGAAGGAGACAAAAAATAATAACTTATTGTATTAATGAACAAATTTAACTTATTATTTAACAATGAATATAAACTTTGTAAATAAAAATTGTTTTTGAGAAAAAAAAGGTTAGTAAAAATGGACAATTTTAATAATGTACAGTTAACAAAAATTTGATTATGAAATAACTGTTTGTTTGTTTTGGAATTTCGCACAAAGCTACTCGAGGGCTATCTGTGCTAGCCCTCTCTAATTTAGCAGTGTAAGACTAAAGGGAAGGCAGCTAGTCATCACCACCCACCGGCAACTCTTGGGCTACTTTTTTACCTACTTTTATAACCCCCCACGGCTGGGAGGGCGAGCATATTTGGCGCGACTCGGGCTTGAACTCGCGACCCTTAGATCACAAAGCGCACGCCTTAACGCGCGAGGCCATTATGAAGTAACAATATTATAACTTAATATATGTGTGTATATATATATAAATATTATTTAAGTGCAAGTTAGTTTTTATACAAGTTGAAGAACATGTGATAAACCAAGCAGCCTGTTGTTACTTAAAACTTTATTTAGTTTTTATCTTGTTTTAACTTACTAAGAACAAAACTCTTTACACTAACAATTGCTATTATGTGAGCTTCGTTTTCAAGCTGGCAAAGCACAATTATAATTAATAACACTTGTTATAAGACGTTAGTATTAGATCTATTGTATTTTGTAACACTACATTTTTATTCGGTCTTTGGGGGTTTGAAGGAGAAAAGTAGTGTATAACAGTATTTTAACCTTATTAAATGTAATTAACATTTTTCTATTATGTTCTTATAGCAAAAACACTTCGGGCTATCAGCTGTGTCCACCGAGGAGAACCGAAACCCTTATTTTAGTTTTCTAAATCCGAAAATTTACCGCTATCCTCACGAGGAAAAGTGACATTTCTGATTGAGATGGATTGAAATACACAAACTATTGAACAATATTGAAGGTCATATTTCTGACAGATGATTATTACAAGTCTGTCAAACAGTAACTACCTTTCTAAATGTATATTATTTAATATGGAAATGATAACTCGTATTCTCACCGAAATATCATATCGCTTTACATATTATGTGTATAAAATTTAAAAAAATATATATTTTTTTCTCTATTCACTGTTCCACCTTCTAAATTAACAAAAGTGTCATAGAACTACCCTGATTTATTTGTCAGAGCATCAGTGTCAAGTAGTTATAATCGAACAGCTGCTTTGACCTCATTCCGACTCAGTTGACCTGAACAACAAACTAATAGTTCTAATTTTGAAGAATGCTTTAAAGTATAATATGTGAAAGAATGAAACAGTTTTTAATAGTAACATTCAACTAACTAATGTGATTAATTATTCTATTTTTGTAGCTTTTGTGTTAAGATTTAAAATATATATTTTTGTAGTTCTTGCTGTAATGATAAGTTAGTGGTAATAATTTTAAATATTCTGAAGTGGACAGGGAGAGTGTTGATAACCTAGTTTTGTAGGTGTCTGCAACTTTCTAAAATACAATTTATTTACATTTTCTATTATGAATTATAAGTCGAATGGTGATGATTGACAATACGCGTAAGTCACTTTCATTGGTGTCTTCTAAAAACAACTTGGACGAGCATAACGAATAGAAATACACTAACAATAACAATATAAAAAATGAAATCAAGACAAACTTTAAAGAAATTATCCACAGGTATAGCTTAATTGAATCTTTAAAATCATAAAGCAAACTAAAATTCATATTTTCCCTTAAAGTTTTCTTTTAGAGACAACTATTACTAATTCACACCAATAGATGACATTAAAGCATGAATATGTTATATTGCGATCAGTTGTTTAATCCAGTTTAAAGGCGGAGCCTATGTACAGTACTGTCACTATTGCATTGATAAGATCTCACGTGACATGCATGTAACTAACTCTTCCAACAATTGGTCAAGCTAATATTTAGGAATGCATACAATCCAAATATAGTATCCTATAACAGGTGAACTAATATTTTGGAATGGGAACAAGCTTATCATAAGACCCACAGAAATATAAAACTAATAACAATCAAAATAACTGCTACTAATAAATAACACAGTCAGATTCCTGAGCCTCATGTTTATTAGTGATCTACAGAGAAATGTACAGTAATATTTTATGTATGCTTGGTTTCATAACATTATGATCTGTATTATCTGAAGCATGAGTTTCGGTTTTGCATATTTTATAGCTTATGTTGTTCTTTATAATAGATATACTTTACATGCAAAATAAATATTATATCGTAAAGCTAAAGTTACGTTATTGAATTACAAATTTTCTTAGCTGAGTACATTAAAAAGAGAAACTGAAAACTGAAATTATTTTTTGATGTATGAGCCTACACAACTTCATCAGCACACAAGATACTGTACAGTCACTTTGAATATAATAAACTCGTATTTTTAGATGGATCTTGTAATATAAATTCAAAACGCTTCAAGTGAAGAAAGTCAGTGCAAAATTCATTTCTCATAAAAGTATTCTTGTCAGTTATCAACATAGTTTGTTACCATGTAGAAAACAAAGCCTATGTTTAATTCCTTCTTAGCTGTATTCACACACGCTTTCTAGCTTTAGAGTGCTTGTACAATAAAATCTGTCATTTTTTCATATTGCATATACATCTACGTATGTAAAAATACCAACTTTCCGTGCATAGTGAGAACATATTACAGAAAGAAACATTATCATCACTAGGAAATGCCCCATTCTACACAGAATCAGATAATGTAACCTGCCATAATGTAGCTGTAAATCACTGAAAACCAACACTATTATAAATGAACGTAAACAAGGTTCGATTTTCAAGAGGTATATGTAAATCTGGACTTGACAAACAACACATAATTATGTAATAAGTTTTTATAAACAATAACTAACTATAGAGTCGTGTGTCCCCACCGTAACAGCCAAAGGAACGCTCCAGGATACACGAAACATTTTCATATATGTGTTATTGAGAACATTTAAGTGGTAAATAAAGTTTCTCGGCTCGATGTGGCCAGGTAGATAAGGCGCTTGACTAGTAATGTAAAGGTTGCAGGTTCGAATCCCCATCACGGCTATGCGTAGAAACTTATTTGCTTAGAAGGGCATGTATAAATTCCCAGTGGCGCAATTAGTTAGCGCATTGGTACTTACAAGATAGTTCTTGTGGGATATGCCGGGGTTGTGAGTTCGAACTTCACCTGGGGAATGTAACTTTCGTCCCCTAGTAACTCAGTGGAATGTCTGCAGACCAACCAGAATAAAAACAGGGTTTCTGGTGAGGTAGAGTACAGATTGCGTTGTGCTTAATTCAAAACAACAATAACTTTATGTAAAACCTTCTGAAACAAACGAAACTTTAAATTTTGTGTGTGTACGTGCATGTATCACAGTTTGAAAATGAAAAAAAAATCTATAATTATTAATTATTCTCAAATCATATAGTTTTTACAAATAGGTTTATTCAAAAGAAACACATTTATTAATTTGTTTTTGATGCTTCTTTAAAATGTAGTCCATGTGGAATCGTCACAAAAGCTACTTGACTGTTATTGGCCAAACTGATTCAAAGGTGAAAGTTGTAAAGATGAGGCGGCATGCTTAAGTTAGGATATAATTTGTAAGTGTAGTCATTGAAATTTGTAGTTCGTGTTAATCATTTGAACCTTGTTATTTCATTTTTTTTTATGAATCACCACAGTAATATGATATTAATCTGCTATTACTAGAATATCTTCATTATGCGGACATATTTGATACTTAAACTTTGAAGAAAAGATAGATTATGACTCAGAATCCAATTCAAACTGAATGAAATTGGATGTCTTATTCGATTTCGAGCCAAATGTCGCTTTCTAGAAACTGAAGTAACACACCAACTTGTTATGTACATGTAAGCCTCTTGTATCCAGACTTAGATTTAATTATAATCTTAGTTGTAAAGTTATTAGTAATAAAGTGCGAAGGAAGTTGTAACAATGTGATAAAAATGTAGTAATAATTAAGAATTTGTTTGTTTTTTAAATTCGCGCTAAGCTGCTCGAGAGCTAAGTGCTCGTCGTCCCTACTTTAGCAGTGTAAAGCAACTAGTGACCACCATCGACCGCCAACTCATGGGCTTACCTTTCACCAACGAATAGTGTTATTGATCATAACATTATAACGCCCCCACGGCTGAAAGGGCGAACATGTTTGGTACGACGGGGATTCGAACCCGCGACCCTCACATTACGAGTAGAACGTAAGTTAAGAATCCCAGAAAACTATATTAACAATAATTTGAGTAAATGAATAACATATATTGTTTATGATATTTACAGGGCCATTTTTCTTATGTTTTATGATTTTAATTTTTTTAATTGAGTGCTTGTAATTAAACCATGAATTATGATGTTCTTGTTTCATGCTTGAGGTCTAACAAATAGCTTAATATTTAGTATTGAATATTTTTACTGACAGTACAATAATGTTTGACACTTAGAAGTTTTTACAATATTAATAAAGTGTTTATATTCTTACCAACTTATAATATTGTTTGTGAGGTTTATACAGTTTTTAAAGGCATTCTCTTTTTGATGTTCATCATTTTAATGTGTTTGTGTCCTTCTACATGAAACTAAATTATTGTATTAGTTGGAAGAGTTCCAGAAGTGAATAAAAACTTAATTACGTAGGAAGAAGAGTATGGTATAAAGTATGCATCATTTGATTAGAATAACCATTATACTTTAAGTTTATCAGTGTCTTATTTTGGGTCCTGTGATATTTATATGTATCAAAAGCTTGTTTATATACTTCAGGTGAACTGTATGGGTTTAAATGGGGAAACCTAAACATTTGCAAGTTATACCTTTTTCTTTCATTAATGATGCATTTGTAAAGGCAGAAATGGAATATCAGTAATCATAAAATGACGCATGTGTTAGTTTGTTATAACTGGAAAACAAATTAAAAAAAAAATTCTGCATTGACTGAAAATATCCCAGGGTACAAGCTACAGTGTGGGATCATAATATGTACCCTAGGTTTTGGAGGTGACTAAGAAATAGGACCCACATTGCAATGGGGATACACCATTTATCAGTCTTAATCTCTATTTGCCAGTCTTAACATAAGAAATAAAGAGTAGTAATTGATATAGAATTAGAAATTAGGAGAGAGAGGTGTGGGTGCTCAAGTCCACAACTTCTCACATGTTTTTGAGTTATAACAAACAAGTATAATTAGTCAGAGGTTTAGGTTTGCTGCTTTTAATGCACTATTTAACTTCATTAAATGTATTTAGTTTCACAAATACATATCAATGATTGTGATAAAATACTGACAGAAATCAGGTTGCACATTCATGTTGTATAACTAAAGTTGTTAGTATAAAATTTTATAAAATGAAAATCAAACAAACTCAAATGTTTGGAAAGACTTGAGATCTACTAGAGTGATTACTGTGATGATAAGATGATGCTTTTGAGAAAGTCTTAAATTTAAAAGGTTTAATGAGTGAACATGAATTTGGAAAATGTTTTTCACTGATAAGATCAACAGGAGAGGAGTTTTATAGAGGATTAGACACTTGTTCTGCAAATATTAAGGCTAATTTGTGACACATTTGCTATTTTTTTTGTAAGAGCAAAGAAAATTAATTAGCTTATTAAAATACACTCTATGATTTTAAAAAATTTAAGAATGGGTTTTATGGTGAAACATACTATCTCAGGACATCCATCATAAGTATGATCTTTTACTGTCTTTTCATCATTGCTTTCAGACATGGGATGACAGCAGAATTTTGGGAACAAGTCAACTTGTCACCTAAAATTAATCAGAATTGGTCTCTGTTGGTACTAAGTTTTGTAGTCAGTAAACAAATTTTCAATATCTTGTGCAAATGTGAACAACTATTTCTGTTCTTATCATGAAGCTAGAAACAATTAAGGAATATTATGGAGAAAAAAGTATTTAAATGTGATTGTTTGTAAATTTTTGAAACATTCTGTTGTGTATTTGATTTGGGGGGAAGGAAGTGAGTTTCTTCTGGAAGTTGAATTTTATGTTTACGAAGTAAGAGGATTTCTTTCAGTAGGTATGGAAAACCCACGTTACATCATACATCTATATAAATAGAATTGTATTATTAGGTATTTGTCTCAGTTTGGGATGACAATATTGTTTGTTTATTAAATATAATCCTCTAGTGTCTACAAATAATTTGTGGTCTATGTGGAAATGACTTCAAGGTTCCCTCTTCACATTATTGTAGTATGTATTGTAGTGTCACTTGCATGTTAAACAACTGAGAGAACTGTTTAGAACTGGAAAATGTTATTGGTTACCTTCAAGCAGTGTTTACATTGATTAGATTTATATAGTCTAATCAAAACTATAACTAAATCAATTGCCACTATAATAATAAACTAATTGCAAATAGAGATAACAACTTTCTCTATTTTTGGAAATTATATTTATCCAAGTAATAAAAATGTTACTTTGTTTGCTGCTGAGCACAAAGCTACATAACTGGCATATTAAATCATGAACATCAGATAATATAAAACTTTTAATTATAAATATGCTCTAATGTCCAGTTTATTAACATATAGTTAATAAAGTTTAGTTTGAATAGTGTTAATAAAGTTTAGTTCAATTTTGAATATAACTTATAAGGTGCACTTCAACTGAGCTTAGACTGTATGATTAACCCATCCCCATGATTCTTCTTCCTTCTTCTTAGCCATCAAGACTTGGGCTGAACGATCATTTGAACCTCTTTCATTTTGAGGTGATTGTCTCTATAAGTAATCCTAGTAGCTCTTTGAATACTTTTGAATAAATGCTATCCTTTCTTACACAATAAGAACAGGATTGTAAGAGAAAGTGAAGTGACCTTAACTAGTGTACAGATTGTTTGCAAGTCTATGCTTTCTCTCATCCAACCTATTTATAATCTGGCAAGTGGGATTTTTTTTAAAACTCTTTGGATGCTATCATTGGATTTATCTGACTTGACATTTAGAGCTGTTTGGTACGACAAGTGGATTTACCCAACAGTGTTGCAAAAACATTTTATTATGGTGCAACAGTTGGGTTACTCACATGTCTTTGTAATTCCCACACTGGTACAGGGTGTGTATACATCAACAGAAAAAACGTAATGCTGTATAACACACATTTTATTGTTTCTCAGTATCACTGAAATAACAAAACATTATTTTGCTGTTTGTGAATTTAAACTGTAGATCTATTCCTGTACTTCAAAACTTTAAGTTATGGTTCTTGTTTCTGTTGAG